>NC_092158.1:5608695-5658695 GCF_045791955.1 Oncorhynchus clarkii lewisi | reverse complement strand
CACAGACAGCAGAGCCTTTCACACACTATCTAACCCTCGTCCATCTTACGAATCCACCAGCTTCCCTTAACGACAGGGATCATACAGTGCCTTGCGAAAGTATTCGGCCCCCTTGAACTTTGCGACCTTTTGCCACATTTCAGGCTTCAAACATAAAGATATAAAACTTGTTTTTTTTTGTGAAGAATCAACAACAAGTGGGACACAATCATGAAGTGGAACGACATTTATTGGATATTTCAAACTTTTTTAACAAATCAAAAACTGAAGAATTGGGCGTGCAAAATTATTCAGCCCCTTCACTTTCAGTGCAGCAAACTCTCTCCAGAAGTTCAGTGAGGATCTCTGAATGATCCAATGTTGACCTAAATGACTAATGATGATAAATACAATCCACCTGTGTGTAATCAAGTCACCGTATAAATGCACCTGCACTGTGATAGTCTCAGAGGTCCGTTAAAAGCGCAGAGAGCATCATGAAGAACAAGGAACACACCAGGCAGGTCCGAGATACTGTTGTGAAGAAGTTTAAAGCCGGATTTGGATACAAAAATATTTCCCAAGCTTTAAACATCCCAAGGAGCACTGTGCAAGCGATAATATTGAAATGGAAGGAGTATCAGACCACTGCAAATCTACCAAGACCTGGCCGTCCCTCTAAACTTTCAGCTCATACAAGGAGAAGACTGATCAGAGATGCAGCCAAGAGGCCCATGCTCACTCTGGATGAACTGCAGAGATCTACAGCTGAGGTGGGAGACTCTGTCCATAGGACAACAATCAGTCGTATATTGCACAAATCTGGCCTTTATGGAAGAGTGGCAAGAAGAAAGCCATTTCTTAAAGATATCCATAAAAAGTGTTGTTTAAAGTTTGCCACAAGCCACCTGGGAGACACACCAAACATGTGGAAGAAGGTGCTCTGGTCAGATGAAACCAAAATTGAACTTTTTGGCAACAATGCAAAACGTTATGTTTGGCGTAAAAGCAACACAGCTGAACACCCCATCCCCACTGTCAAACATGGTGGTGGCAGCAT
This sequence comes from Oncorhynchus clarkii lewisi, assembly GCF_045791955.1. Taxonomy (NCBI): domain Eukaryota; kingdom Metazoa; phylum Chordata; class Actinopteri; order Salmoniformes; family Salmonidae; genus Oncorhynchus; species Oncorhynchus clarkii. Next base: position 5,657,656 of record NC_092158.1, on the reverse strand, counting down.
CATGGTTTGGGCCTGCTCTTCTTCAGCAGGGACAGGGAAGATGGTTAAAATTGATGGGAAGATGGACGGAGCCAAATAAAGGACCATTCTGGAAGAAAACCTGATGGAGTCTGCAAAAGACCTGAGACTGGGACGGAGATTTGTCTTCCAACAAGACAATGATCCAAAACATAAAGCAAAATCTACAATGGAATGGTTCAAAAATAACATATCCAGGTGTTAGAATGGCCAAGTCAAAGTCCAGACCTGAATCCAATCGAGAATCTGTGGAAAGAACTGAAAACTGCTGTTCACAAATGCTCTCCATCCAACCTCACTGAGCTCGAGCTGTGTTGCAAGGAGGAATGGGAAAACCCTAAGCGACTTACAGCTGTAATCGCAGCAAAAGGTGGCGCTGCAAAGTATTAACTTTATGAAATTTATTAATTCCACTGTTAGAATGTTGAAGTCAGAACTCATTAGTTTGAAGGTGGAAGCTGTTCTGCTCTTAATAGGACGACGGGACACCACGACCCAGAACACCACAACCCAGTACACCACGACCCAGTACACCACGACCCAGAACACTACGACCCAGAACACCACGACCCAGAACACACACGACCCAGAACACTACCACCGAGAACATCACGACCCAGAACATCACGACCCAGAACACAACGACCCAGAACACACCCCACGACCCAGAACATCACAACCCAGAACACCACCACACAGAACACCACCACCCAGAACAAACACAACCCAGAACACTACCACAGAGAACACCACGACCCAGAACATCACAACACAGAACACCACGACGCAGAACACACCCCACGACCCAGAACACCACCACCCAGAACACCACCACCCAGAACACCACCACCCAGAACACCACAACCCAGAACAACATGACCCAGAACACCACGACATAGAACACCACCACCCAGAACACCACCACCGAGAACAACACGACCCAGAACGTCACGACCCAGAACATCCACCACCCAGAACACCACCACCCAGAACACCAACGACCCATAACACCACTACCCAGAACACCCACCACCCAGAACACCACCACCCAGAACACCAACGACCCAGAACACCACGACCCAGAACACTCACCACCCAGAACACCCACCACCCAGAACACCCACCACCCAGAACACCACGACCCAGAACACCACCACCCAGAACACCATGACCCAGAACACCATGACCCAGAACATCACCACCCAGAACCTCACGACCCAGAACACCACGACCCCACAGAGCAACACCATTATATCTCCTGACCCCACAGAGCAACACCACTATATCTCCTGACCCCACAGAGCAACACCACTATATCTCCTGACCCCACAGAGCAACACCACTATATCTCCTGACCCCACAGAGCAACACCATTATATCTCCTGACTCCACAGAGCACCACCATTATATCTCCTGACCCCACAGAGCAACACCATTATATCTACTGACCCCACAGAGCAACGCCACTATATCTCCTTACCCCACAGAGCAACACCACTATATCTCCTTACCCCACAGAGCTTTTCCATTATATCTCCTGACCCCACAGAGCAACACCACTATATCTCCTGACCCCACAGAGCAACACCACTATATCTCCTGACCCCACAGAGCAACACCACTATATCTCCTGACCCCACAGAGCAACACCATTATATCTCCTGACTCCACAGAGCACCACCATTATATCTCCTGACCCCACAGAGCAACACCATTATATCTACTGACCCCACAGAGCAACGCCACTATATCTCCTTACCCCACAGAGCAACACCACTATATCTCCTTACCCCACAGAGCTTTTCCATTATATCTCCTGACCCCACAGAGCAACACCACTATATCTCCTGACCCCACAGAGCAACACCACTAAATCTCCTGACCCCACAGAGCAACACCATTTTAGCTCCTGACCCCACAGAGCAACACCATTATATCTACTGACTCCACAGAGCAACACCACTATATCAACTGACCCCACAGAGCAACACCATTATATCTACTGACTCCACAGAGCAACACCACTATATCTACTGACCCCACAGAGCAACACCATTATATCTGCTGACCCCACAGAGCAACACCATTATATCTACTGACTCCACAGAGCAACACCATTATATAATAGAAGTCTGTGTAGAGTATGTGGAGAATGCAATGTGTCTGTGTGTGTGTGTGTGTGTGTGTGTGTGTACATGTGTTCTTCTTTCCCTTGTTCACTCGTCTCTCCTCAGCAGGTCATTCTATCCATAACCTATATTCTCACTATCATGATTCATACTGGATGGAAAACTGGGTAATCGAATCAAATGCATTTTTACATCAGCAGATGTCACAAAGTGCTTATACAGAAACCCAGCCTAAAAACCCCAAACAGCAAGCAATGCAGATGTAGCAGCACGGTGGCTAGGAAATACTCCCTAGGAAGGCAGGAACCTAGGAAGAAACCTAGAGAGGAAACAGGCTCTGAGGGTTGGCCAGTCCTCTTCTGGCTGTGCCGGGTGGAGAGGAACCAGGCTCTGATGGGTGGCCAGTCCTCTTCTGGCTGTGCCGGGTGGAGAGGAACCAGGCTCTGATGGGTGGCCAGTCCTCTTCTGGCTGTGCCGGGTGGAGAGGAACCAGGCTCTGATGGGTGGCCAGTCCTCTTCTGGCTGTGCCGGGTGGAGAGGAACCAGGCTCTGATGGGTGGCCAGTCCTCTTCTGGCTGTGCCGGGTGGAGAGGAACCAGGCTCTGATGGGTGGCCAGTCCTCCTCTGGCTGTGCCGGGTGGAGAGGAACCAGGCTCTGAGGGGTGGCCAGTCCTCCTCTGGCTGTGCCGGGTGGAGAGGAAACAGGCTCTGATGGGTGGCCAGTCCTCTTCTGGCTGTGCCGGGTGGAGATTATAAGAGTACATGGCCATTAAGGCCAGATTGTTCTTCAAGATGTTAAATCATTCATAGACGACCAGCAGGGTGAAATACTAATCACAGTGGTTGTAGAGGGTGCAGCAGGTCAGCACCTCAGGAGTTAAATGTCTGTCTGCGTTTCATATCCAAGCATTCAGAGGTCGAGACAGCAGGTGTTGGACAATCTCTCGTATTCGTCCGTTTAGCCACCGCAAACTTTCCTAAAATAAATGTTCCATTAAAAGCATCAAGCCGTCATTCTGTTACAAAATGTCAATAACTATTTCTGTAGACTTACTCTGTCTTATCCCGTCGAAATTGTTCAGTGGTTTACTGAAGTGTGTGCCAGATGGGACCCTATTCCCTATATCGTGCACTACTTTAGACCAGAGCCCTATGGAACCCTATTCCCTATATAGTGCACTACTTTAGACCAGAGCCCTATGGAACCCTATTCCCTATATAGTGCACTACTTTAGACCAGAGCCCTATAAAGGGAATAGGGTGCAATTTGAGATGTAAACTATAATGTTCAATCCAATGTGACCGGATCTGGAGCTCTGAAGAATGATCCATTTTAATCCATTGTTTCATCACCACGAGGCGTTAGAGTAGATTCATTCCACTAGAATACCTGCCGCCTCTACACTCTAACCACTAGGCTATCTGCAGCCTCTATACTCTAACAACTAGGCTACCTGCCGCCTCCACACTCTAACCACTAGGCTACCTGCGCCTCTACACTCTAACCACTAGTCTACCTGCCGCCTCTACACTCTAACCACTAGGCTATCTGCCACCCTCTATTCTCTAACCACTAGGCTATCTGCAGCCTCTATACTCTAACCACTAGGCTACCTGCCACCTCTACACTCTAACCACTAGGCTACCTGCCGCCTCTACACTCTAACCACTAGTCTACCTGCCGCCTCTACACTCTAACCACTAGGCTATCTGGCACTCTCTATTCTCTAACCACTAGGCTACCTGCCGCCTCTACACTCTAACCACTAGACTACCTGCCACCTCCACACTCTAACCACTAGGCTACCTGCCGCCTCTACACTCTAACCACTAGCATACCTGCCACCTCTACACTCTAACCACTAGGCTACCTACCACCTCTACACTCTAACCACTAGGCCACCTGCCACCTCTACACTCTACCCACTAGGCTACCTGCCGCCTCTACACTCTATCCACTAGGCTACCCTGCCGCCTCTACACTCTAACCACTAGTCTACCTGCCACCTCTACACTCTACCCACTAGGCTACCCTGCCTCCTCTACACTCTAACCACTAGGCTACCTGCCACCTCTACACTCTAACCACTAGGCTACCTGCCACCTCTACACTCTAACCACTAGGCTACCTGCTGCCTCTACACTTTAACCACTAGGCTACCTGCCACCTCTACACTCTAACCACTAGGCTACCCTGCCTCCTCTACACTCTAACCACTAGGCTACCTGCCACCTCTACACTCTAACCACTAGGCTACCTGCCACCTCTACACTCTAACCACTAGGCTACCTGCCGCCTCTACACTCTAACCACTAGGCTACCTGCCACCTCTACACTCTAACCACTAGGCTACCTGCCACCTCTACACTCTAACCACTAGGCTACCTGCCACTTCTACACTCTAACCACTAGGCTACCTGCCGCCTCTACACTCTAACCACTAGACTACCTGCCGCCTCTACACTCTAACCACTAGGCTACCTGCCACCTCTACACTCTAACCACTAGGCTACCTGCCACCTCTACACTCTAACCACTAGGCAACCCTGCCACCTCTACACTCTAACCACTAGGCTACCTGCCACCTCTACACTCTAACCACTAGGCTACCTGCCGCCTCTACACTCTAACCACTAGGCTACCTGCCACCTCTACACTCTAACCACTAGGCTATCTGCCACCTCTACACTCTAACCACTAGGCTACCTGCCGCCTCTACACTCTAACCACTAGGCTACCTGCCACCTCTACACTCTAACCACTAGGCTACCTGCCACCTCTACACTCTAACCACTAGGCTACCTGCCACTTCTACACTCTAACCACTAGGCTACCTGCCGCCTCTACACTCTAACCACTAGGCTACCTGCCGCCTCTACACTCTAACCACTAGGCTACCTGCCACCTCTACACTCTAACCACTAGGCTACCTGCCACCTCTACACTCTAACCACTAGGCAACCCTGCCACCTCTACACTCTAACCACTAGGCTACCTGCCACCTCTACACTCTAACCACTAGGCTACCTGCCGCCTCTACACTCTAACCACTAGGCTACCTGCCACCTCTACACTCTAACCACTAGGCTATCTGCCACCTCTACACTCTAACCACTAGGCTACCTGCCACCTCTACACTCTAACCACTAGGCTACCTGCCACTTCTACACTCTAACCACTAGGCTACCTGCCACTTCTACACTCTAACCACTAGGCTACCTGCCGCCTCTACACTCTAACCACTAGACTACCTGCCGCCTCTACACTCTAACCACTAGGCTACCTGCCACCTCTACACTCTAACCACTAGGCTACCTGCCACCTCTACACTCTAACCACTAGGCTACCTGCCGCCTCTACACTGTAACCACTAGGCAACCCTGCCACCTCTACACTCTAACCACTAGGCTACCCTGCCGCCTCTACACTCTAACCACTAGGCTACCAGACTCCTCTACACTCTAACCACTAGGCTACCCTGCCGCCTCTACACTCTAACCACTAGGCTACCCTGCCGCCTCTACACTCTAACCATTAGGCTACCTGCCGCCTCTACACTCTAACCACTAGGCTACCTGCCGCCTCTACACTCTAACCACTAGGCTACCCTGCCGCCTCTACACTCAAACCACTAGGCTACCTGCCGCCTCTACACTCTAACCACTAGGCTACCTGCCGCCTCTACACTCTAACCACTAGGCTACCTGCCACCTCTACACTCTAACCACTAGGCTACCTGCCACCTCTACACTCTAACCACTAGGCTACCCTGCCGCCTCTACACTCTAACCACTAGGCTACCTGCCTCCTCTACACTCTAACCACTAGGCTACCCTGCCGCCTCTACACTCTAACCACTAGGCTACCCTGCCGCCTCTACACTCTAACCATTAGGCTACCTGCCGCCTCTACACTCTAACCACTAGGCTACCTGCCGCCTCTACACTCTAACCACTAGGCTACCCTGCCGCCTCTACACTCAAACCACTAGGCTACCTGCCGCCTCTACACTCTAACCACTAGGCTACCTGCCGCCTCTACACTCTAACCACTAGGCTACCTGCCACCTCTACACTCTAACCACTAGGCTACCTGCCACCTCTACACTCTAACCACTAGGCTACCTGCCACTTCTACAGTCTAACCACTAGGCTACCTGCCGCCTCTACACTCTAACCACTAGGCTACCTGCCGCCTCTACACTCTAACCACTAGGCTACCCTGCCGCCTCTACACTCAAACCACTAGGCTACCTGCCGCCTCTACACTCTAACCACTAGGCTACCTGCCGCCTCTACACTCTAACCACTAGGCTACCTGCCACCTCTACACTCTAACCACTAGGCTACCTGCCACCTCTACACTCTAACCACTAGGCTACCTGCCGCCTCTACACTCTAACCACTAGGCTACCTGCCGCCTCTACACTCTAACCACTAGGCTACCTGCCACCTCTACACTCTAACCACTAGGCTACCTGCCACCTCTACACTCTAACCACTAGGCTACCTGCCACTTCTACAGTCTAACCACTAGGCTACCTGCCGCCTCTACACTCTAACCACTAGGCTACCTGCCGCCTCTACACTCTAACCACTAGGCTACCCTGCAGCCTCTACACTCAAACCACTAGGCTACCTGCCGCCTCTACACTCTAACCACTAGGCTACCTGCCGCCTCTACACTCTAACCACTAGGCTACCTGCCACCTCTACACTCTAACCACTAGGCTACCTGCCACCTCTACACTCTAACCACTAGGCTACCCTGCCGCCTCTACACTCTAACCACTAGGCTACCTGCCTCCTCTACACTCTAACCACTAGGCTACCCTGCCGCCTCTACACTCTAACCACTAGGCTACCCTGCCGCCTCTACACTCTAACCATTAGGCTACCTGCCGCCTCTACACTCTAACCACTAGGCTACCTGCCGCCTCTACACTCTAACCACTCGGCTACCCTGCCGCCTCTACACTCAAACCACTAGGCTACCTGCCGCCTCTACACTCTAACCACTAGGCTACCTGCCACCTCTACACTCTAACCACTAGGCTACCTGCCACCTCTACACTCTAACCACTAGGCTACCTGCCACTTCTACACTCTAACCACTAGGCTACCTGCCGCCTCTACACTCTAACCACTAGGCTACCTGCCGCCTCTACACTCTAACCACTAGGCTACCCTGCCGCCTCTACACTCAAACCACTAGGCTACCTGCCGCCTCTACACTCTAACCACTAGGCTACCTGCCGCCTCTACACTCTAACCACTAGGCTACCTGCCACCTCTACACTCTAACCACTAGGCTACCTGCCACCTCTACACTCTAACCACTAGGCTACCTGCCACTTCTACACTCTAACCACTAGGCTACCTGCCGCCTCTACACTCTAACCACTAGACTACCTGCCGCCTCTACACTCTAACCACTAGGCTACCTGCCACCTCTACACTCTAACCACTAGGCTACCTGCCACCTCTACACTCTAACCACTAGGCTACCCTGCCGCCTCTACACTCTAACCACTAGGCTACCTGCCACCTCTACACTCTAACCACTAGGCTACCCTGCCGCCTCTACACTCTAACCACTAGGGTACCTGCCTCCTCTACACTCTAACCACTAGGCTACCCTGCCGCCTCTACACTCTAACCACTAGGGTACCTGCCTCCTCTACACTCTAACCACTAGGCTACCTGCCACCTCTACACTCTAACCACTAGCCTACCTGCCACCTCTACACTCTAACCACTAGGCTACCTGCCACCTCTACACTCTAACCACTAGGCTATCTGCCACCTCTACACTCTAACCACTAGGCTACCTGCCACCTCTACACTCTAACCACTAGGCTACCTGCCGCCTCTACACTCTAACCACTAGACTACCTGCCGCCTCTACACTCTAACCACTATGCTACCTGCCACCTCTACACTCTAACCACTAGGCTACCCTGCCGCCTCTACACTCTAACCACTAGGCTACCTGCCTCCTCTACACTCTAACCACTAGGCTACCCTGCCGCCTCTACACTCTAACCACTAGGGTACCTGCCTCCTCTACACTCTAACCACTAGGCAACCTGCCACCTCTACACTCTAACCACTAGCCTACCTGCCGCCTCTACACTCTAACCACTAGGCTACCTGCGCCTCTACACTCTAACCACTAGGCCACCTGCCACCTCTACACTCTACCCACTAGGCTACCTGCCGCCTCTACACTCTAACCACTAGGGTACCTGCCTCCTCTACACTCTAACCACTAGGCTACCTGCCACCTCTACACTCTAACCACTAGCCTACCTGCCGCCTCTACACTCTAACCACTTGGCTACCTGCCACCTCTACACTCTAACCACTAGCCTACCTGCCACCTCTACACTCTAACCACTAGGCTACCTGCCACCTCTACACTCTAACCACTAGGCTACCCTGCCTCCTCTACACTCTGACCAATAGGCTACCTGCCTCCTCTACACTCTAACCACTAGGCTACCTGCCACCTCTACACTCTAACCACTAGCCTACCTGCCACCTCTACACTCTAACCACTAGGCTACCTGCCGCCTCTACACTGTAACCACTAGGCAACCCTGCCACCTCTACACTCTAACCACTAGGCTACCCTGCCGCCTCTACACTCTAACCACTAGGCTACCTGCCTCCTCTACACTCTAACCACTAGGCAACCTGCCACCTCTACACTCTAACCACTAGCCTACCTGCCGCCTCTACACTCTAACCACTAGGCTACCTGCGCCTCTACACTCTAACCACTAGGCCACCTGCCACCTCTACACTCTACCCACTAGGCTACCTGCCGCCTCTACACTCTAACCACTAGGGTACCTGCCTCCTCTACACTCTAACCACTAGGCTACCTGCCACCTCTACACTCTAACCACTAGCCTACCTGCCGCCTCTACACTCTAACCACTTGGCTACCTGCCACCTCTACACTCTAACCACTAGCCTACCTGCCACCTCTACACTCTAACCACTAGGCTACCTGCCACCTCTACACTCTAACCACTAGGCTACCCTGCCTCCTCTACACTCTGACCAATAGGCTACCTGCCTCCTCTACACTCTAACCACTAGGCTACCTGCCACCTCTACACTCTAACCACTAGCCTACCTGCCACCTCTACACTCTAACCACTAGGCTACCTGCCGCCTCTACACTGTAACCACTAGGCAACCCTGCCACCTCTACACTCTAACCACTAGGCTACCCTGCCGCCTCTACACTCTAACCACTAGGCTACCTGCCTCCTCTACACTCTAACCACTAGGCTACCCTGCCGCCTCTACACTCTAACCACTAGGCTACCCTGCCGCCTCTACACTCTAACCATTAGGCTACCTGCCGCCTCTACACTCTAACCACTAGGCTACCTGCCGCCTCTACACTCTAACCACTAGGCTACCCTGCCGCCTCTACACTCAAACCACTAGGCTACCTGCCGCCTCTACACTCTAACCACTAGGCTACCTGCCGCCTCTACACTCTAACCACTAGGCTACCTGCCACCTCTACACTCTAACCACTAGGCTACCTGCCACCTCTACACTCTAACCACTAGGCTACCCTGCCGCCTCTACACTCTAACCACTAGGCTACCTGCCTCCTCTACACTCTAACCACTAGGCTACCCTGCCGCCTCTACACTCTAACCACTAGGCTACCCTGCCGCCTCTACACTCTAACCATTAGGCTACCTGCCGCCTCTACACTCTAACCACTAGGCTACCTGCCGCCTCTACACTCTAACCACTAGGCTACCCTGCCGCCTCTACACTCAAACCACTAGGCTACCTGCCGCCTCTACACTCTAACCACTAGGCTACCTGCCGCCTCTACACTCTAACCACTAGGCTACCTGCCACCTCTACACTCTAACCACTAGGCTACCTGCCACCTCTACACTCTAACCACTAGGCTACCTGCCACTTCTACACTCTAACCACTAGGCTACCTGCCGCCTCTACACTCTAACCACTAGGCTACCTGCCGCCTCTACACTCTAACCACTAGGCTACCCTGCCGCCTCTACACTCAAACCACTAGGCTACCTGCCGCCTCTACACTCTAACCACTAGGCTACCTGCCACCTCTACACTCTAACCACTAGGCTACCCTGCCGCCTCTACACTCTAACCACTAGGGTACCTGCCTCCTCTACACTCTAACCACTAGGCTACCCTGCCGCCTCTACACTCTAACCACTAGGGTACCTGCCTCCTCTACACTCTAACCACTAGGCTACCTGCCACCTCTACACTCTAACCACTAGCCTACCTGCCACCTCTACACTCTAACCACTAGGCTACCTGCCACCTCTACACTCTAACCACTAGGCTATCTGCCACCTCTACACTCTAACCACTAGGCTACCTGCCACCTCTACACTCTAACCACTAGGCTACCTGCCGCCTCTACACTCTAACCACTAGACTACCTGCCGCCTCTACACTCTAACCACTATGCTACCTGCCACCTCTACACTCTAACCACTAGGCTACCCTGCCGCCTCTACACTCTAACCACTAGGCTACCTGCCTCCTCTACACTCTAACCACTAGGCTACCCTGCCGCCTCTACACTCTAACCACTAGGGTACCTGCCTCCTCTACACTCTAACCACTAGGCTACCTGCCACCTCTACACTCTAACCACTAGCCTACCTGCCGCCTCTACACTCTAACCACTAGGCTACCTGCGCCTCTACACTCTAACCACTAGGCCACCTGCCACCTCTACACTCTACCCACTAGGCTACCTGCCGCCTCTACACTCTAACCACTAGGGTACCTGCCTCCTCTACACTCTAACCACTAGGCTACCTGCCACCTCTACACTCTAACCACTAGCCTACCTGCCGCCTCTACACTCTAACCACTTGGCTACCTGCCACCTCTACACTCTAACCACTAGCCTACCTGCCACCTCTACACTCTAACCACTAGGCTACCTGCCACCTCTACACTCTAACCACTAGGCTACCCTGCCTCCTCTACACTCTGACCAATAGGCTACCTGCCTCCTCTACACTCTAACCACTAGGCTACTTGCCTCCTCTACACTCTAACCACTAGGCTACCTGTCTCCTCTACACTCTAACCACTAGGCTACCCTGCCTCCTCTACACTTTAACCACTAGGCTACCTGCTGCCTCTACACTTTAACCACTAGGCTACCTGCTGCCTCTACACTCTAACCACTAGGCTACCCTGCCTCCTCTACACTCTAACCACTAGGCTACCTGCCACCTCTACACTCTAACCACTAGGCTACCCTGCCTCCTCTACACTCTAACCACAAGGCTACCTACCACCTCTACACTCTAACCACTAGGCTACCTACCACCTCTACACTCTAACCACTAGGCTACCTACCACCTCTACACTCTAACCACTAGGCCACCTGCCACCTCTACACTCTACCCACTAGGCTACCTGCTGCCTCTACACTCTAACCACTAGGCTACCCTGCCGCTTCTACACTCTAACCACTAGGCTACCTGCTGTCTCTACACTCTAACCACTAGGCTACCTGCTTCCTCTACACTCTAACCACTAGGCTACCTGCTGTCTCTACACTCTAACCACTAGGCTACCTGCCGCCTCTACACTCTAACCACTAGGCTACCTGCCGCCTCTACACTCTAACCACTAGGCTACCTGCCGCCTCTACACTCTAACCACTAGCCTACCTGCCACCTCTACACTCTATCCACTAGGCTACCCTGCCGCCTCTACACTCTAACCACTAGTCTACCTGCCGCCTCTACACTCTAACCACTAGGCTACCTGCCGCCTCTACACTCTAACCACTAGTTTACCTGCTGCCTCTACACTCTAACCACTAGGCTATATATTGTATTGTACAGTTTCTATCCATCAATAGAAATATCTATATCTATGTAGTCACAAAGCTATGGTGTGATGAGCGATCCTTGGCTTGCTATTCACTGACAACTGCTACTCTTTGACAGAAAATACCATCAGTAAACGAATACGAATAACTGTGTCTCAGACCTACACTTCTGCTTTTGAATGGGTGTTCTATCTCTCCGGGTTTCTACTGCAAATGTTGAAATAAACGAGTAGGGAAAGGTATAGGGGGATATCTAGTCAACTGAAAAGTGTGTTCCGCATTTAACCCAACCCCTCTGAATCAGAGAGGTGCGGGAGGGGGGGGGGGGGGGGCTGCCTTAATCGCCCTGTAGAACAGTAGGTTAACTACCTTGCGGTATCCAGGTTAACAGAAAAACACTGAGATAAGAAAAGGATTAGTAGAATATTTCCGAGGCTGGAACTTCTAGGCCAAGATCTGGCACTTCCCTCTCTTTATCCACTTTCTTCCTAAACCCCCCCCCCCATCTCTATCAACCTCAACTAGCAGGAGAGGGAGAGCAGAGCACAGCAGAAGAGATGCAACAAGCCCTCGTCAGAAGCCAAACGGAGCACGTTGGGCCCCAGCCACTGAAGCCTGTAGGGGCCCCAGCCACTGCAAGCTGTTTTTCTGAAACACAACACAACTTTTGGCCTGTACTAAATCCCTCTGCCACTCCAGGGATCCACTCTGGCATAAACAGGCTGTCTGGTAGCACGGCAGCTCATTCTGGATTCTAGCAATGTGTTTAATCAAGCGTTCAGTTTCATACAGACAGACCCAAATAGCTGGAAGGGGGAAGTAGAGATATTTCTGTCCATAAAATAGAGCTCCTGTGGGTCTCAGAGTGAAGAGGATGTCAACTTTTGAAAAGCCCAACTCGTCAGACCACTATTTTTTTTTATTTATTCTGATGGTGCAATCTACCAAAAGCATTGACATTTTACATGGTAAATGATACACATGATATGCATGTGTAAATTGAAAAACATTCCAGGTGACTACCTTGTGAAACTGGTTGAGAGAATGACAAGAGTGTGCATACCAAGTCAAAGGGTGACTACATTGAAGAATCTCAAATATTAAATATATTTTGATTTGTTGAACACTTTTTTGGTTACTACGTGATTCCATATGTGTTATATAAAATATTTGATGTCTTCACTATTATTCTACCATGTAGAAAATAGTAAAAAATCAAGAAAAACCCTGAAATTAGTAGGTGTGTCCAAACTTTTGACCGGTACTGTACACTTGCACACATTATATATCTTGAATGACAAAATGCATGTACTCACTCTTGACAGAACTACTTCCAAGGAGATGTTCTGTGGAGGGCCACTTGGTACTGTAGAGGAGAAACAGAGAGACGCGTGAGTCTTCAAATCCAAAACAGCTTTACCGCATGTGTAACAGATGTGGCAGTTCAGACCTATTACAGTCCTATCGTGATGAAGTAGACCAACATGAGGAGCACTGAACACTTCATTAACATAAATCTGTCATTCCACTGTAGAGCACTGAACACTTCATTAACATAAATCTGTCATTCCACTGTAGAGCACTGAACACTTCATTAAAATAAATCTGTCATTCCACTGTAGAGCACTGAACACTTCATTAACATAAATCTGTCATTCCACTGTAGAGCACTGAACACTTCATTAAAATAAATCTGTCATTCCACTGTAGAGCACTGAACACTTCATTAACATAAATCTGTCATTCCACTGTAGAGCACTGAACACTTCATTAACATAAATCTGTCATTCCACTGTAGAGCACTGGACACTTCATTAAAATAAATCTGTCATTCCACTGTAGAGCACTGAACACTTCATTAACATAAATCTGTCATTCCACTGTAGAGCACTGAACACTTCATTAACATAAATCTGTCATGTAGACTTATTAACAAAACACTATCGTTCCACTATAGAGCACTGAACACTTCATTAACATAAATCTGTCATGTAGACTTATTAACAAAACACTATCGTTCCACTATAGAGCACTGAACACTTCATTAACATAAATCTGTCATGTAGACTTATTAACAAAACACTATCGTTCCACTATAGAGCACTGAACACTTCATTAACATAAATCTGTCATGTAGACTTATTAACAAAACACTATCATTCCACTATAGAGCACTGAACACTTCATTAACATAAATCTGTCATGTAGACTTATTAACAAAACACTATCGTTCCACTAGAGCACTGAACACTTCATTAACATAAATCTGTCATGTAGACTTATTAACAAAACACTATCGTTCCACTATAGAGCACTGAACACATAAAGAATGTTTCAAGGACAACTTTTTTCCATCTTGTAACATTGCAAAAATCTGAAACTTTCTGTCCAAAAAGGATGCAGAAAAGTTAATCCATACTTTTGTCACTTTTAGATCAGACTACTGCACTGCTCTACTCTCCGGCTCCCCATTTAAAGCACTAAATAAACTTAGTGCTAAACACAGCTGCTAGAATCCTGACTAGAACCAAAAATGTTTATCATATTACTCCAGTGCCTCACTACACTGGCTTCCTGTTAAGGCTAGGGCTCATTTCAAGGTTTTACTGCTAACCTACAAAGCATTACATGGGCTTACCTGTCTCTCTGATTTGGTCCTGCCGTACATACCATAAGACGCAGGCCTCCTAATTGTCCCTATAATTTCTAAGCAAACAGCTGGAGGCAGGGCTTTCTCCTATAGAGCTCCATTTTTATGGAATGGTCTGCCTACCCATGTCTGAGACGCAAACTCGGTCTCAACCTTTAAGTCTTTACTGAAGACTCATCTCTTCAGTGGGTCATATGATTGAGTGTAGTCTGGCCCAGGAGTGGGAAGGTGAACGGCAGGGCACTGGAGCGACGAACCGCCCTTGCTGTCTCTGCCTGACCGGTTCCCCTCTTTCCACTGGGATTCTCTGCCTCTAACCCTATTATTACAGGGGCTGAGTCACTGGCTTACTGGGGCTCTTTCATGCCGTCCCTGGAGGGGTGCGTCACTTGAGTGGGTTGAGTCACATACGTGATCTTCCTGTCCGGGTTGGAGCCGCCTCGGGTTTGTGCCATGGGGGAGATCTTCGTGGGCTATACTCGGCCTTGTCTCAGTTGGTAGTCTTTTGATATCCCTCTAGTGTTGTTGGGGCTGTGCATTTGGCAGAGTGTGTGGGGTTATATCCTGCCTGGTGTGCCCTGTCTGGGGTTATCATCGGACAGGGTCACAGTGTCTCCTGACCCCTCCTGTCTCAGCCTCCAGTATTTAGGCTGCAGTAGTTTATGTGTCAGGGGGCTAGGGTCAGTCTGTTATATCTGGAGTACTTCTCCTGTCTTATCTGGTGTCCTGTGTGAATGTAAGTATGCTCTCTAATTCTTTCTTTCTCTCGGAGGAGGACCTGAGCCCTAGGACATGCCTCAGGACTACCTGGCCTGATGACTCCTTGCTGTCCCCAGTCCACCTGGCCGTGCTGCTGCTCCAGTTTCAACTGTTCTGTCAGCGGCTATGGAACCCTGACCTGTTCACCGGACGTGCTACCTTGTTTCGACTCTCTCTCTCTACCGCACCTGCTGTCTCGCACCTGCTGACCTGTTGCACCGTCTACAACCACTGTGATTATTATTATCTGACCCTGCTGGTCATCTATGAACATTTGAACATCTTGGCCATGTTCTGTTATAATCTCCACCCGGCACAGCCAGAAGAGGACTGGCCACCCCTCAGAGCCTGGTTCCGCTCTACCCGGCACAGCCAGAAGAGGACTGGCCAACCCTCTTAGCCTGGTTCCTCTCTACCTGGCACAGCCAGAAGAGGACTGGCCACCCCTCAGAGCCTGGTTCCTCTCTAGGTTTCTTCCTAGGTTCTGGCCTTTCTAGGAAGTTTTTCCTAACCACCTTGCTTCTACACCTGCATCACTTGCTGTTTGGGGTTTTAGGCTGGGTTTCTGTACAGTATAGTACAGTATAGTATAGTATAGTACAGTATAGTACAGTACAGCATAGTACAGTACAGTACAGTACAGTATAGTTTAGTACAGTACAGTATAGTATAGTACAGTATAGTATAGTATATTATATTATAGTATAGTATAGTACGGTATAGTACAGTACAGCATAGTACAGTACAGTACAGTACAGTACAGTATAGTATAGTGTGGTATGGTATAGTATAGTATAGTATATTATAGCATAGTATAGTATAGTATAGTACATTATAGTACAGTATAGCACAGTACAGCACAGTACAGTATAGTATAGTACAGTATAGTACAGTACGGTATAGTATAGTATACAGGTCAGCTGTGTCTAGCTGAATGCTTATTGTGCATCACACTGAGCTTTTTAGATACTGATTTCAACGGTAGGTCAAAGTTCACCGGGAAAAGTCAATACTGTAGTACACAGAAAAAAGGACATTTATATTTGTACGTACACAGTACATTTATTTTTTAAGCAATGTGTTACACCTACACAGAACATTCACATCTCCATTTTTACATACAGTTGATGTCGGGGATTTACATAAACTTAGGTTGGAGTCATTAAAACTTGTTTTTCAACCACTCCACAAATTTCTTGTTAACAAACTATAGTTTTGGCAAGTCGGTTAAAACAATCTACTTTATGCATGACATGAGTTATTTTTCCAACAATTGTTTACAGATGATTTCACTTATAATTCAGTGTATCACAATTCCAGTGGGTCAGAAGTTTACATACACTAAGTTGACTGTGCCTTTAAACAGCTTGGAAAATTCCATAAAATTAAGTCATGGCTTTAGAAGCTTCTGATAGGCTAATTGACCTAATTTGAGTCAATTGGAGGTGTACCTGAGGATGTATTTCAAGGCCTACCTTCAAACTCAGTGCCTCTTTGCTTGACATCATAGGAAAATCCAAATAAATCAGCCAAAACCTCAGAAAAAAAATTGTAGACCTCCACAAGTCTGGTTCATCCTTGGGAGCAATTTCCAAACACCTGAAGGTACCATGTTCATCTGTACAAACAATAGTACCCAAGTATAAACACCATGGGACCACGCAGCCATCATACCGCTCAGGAAGGAGACGCGTTCTGTCTCTTAGAGATTAACGTACTTTGGTGCGAAAAGCGCAAATCAATCCCAGAACAACAGCAAAGGACCTTGTGAAGATGCTGGAGGAAACAGGTACAGAAGTATCTATATCCACAGTAAAACAAGTCCTATATCGACATAACCTGAAAGGTTGCTCAGCAAGGAAGAAGCCACTGCTCCAAAACCGCCATTAAAAAGCCAGACTATGGTTTGCAACTGCACATGGGGACAAAGATTGTACTTTTTTGGAGAAATGTCCTCTGGTCTGAAATAGAACTGTTTGGCCATAATGACCATTGTTATGTTTGGAGGAAAAGGGTGGGGGTTTGCAAGCCGAAGAACACCATTCCAACCGTGAAGCACTGGGGTGGCAGCATCATGTGATTTGGTGCAGGAGGGACTGGTGCAACTTCACAAAATAGATGGCATCATGAAGGCGGAAAATGACGTGGATATATTGAAGCAACATCTCAAGACATCAGTCAGGAAGTTGAAGCTTGGTCGCAAATGGGTCTTCCAAATGGACAATGACCCCAAGCATACTTCCAAAGTTGTGGCAAAATGGCTTAAGGACAACAAAGTCAAGGTATTAGAGTGGCCATCACAAAGCCCTGACCTCAATCCCATAGAAAATGTGTGGGCAGAACTGAAAAAGCGTGTGCGAGCAAGGATGCCTACAAACATGACTCAGTTACACCAGCTCTGTCAGGAGGAATGGGCCAAAATTCACCCAACTTATTGTGGGAAGCTTGTGGAAGGTTACCCAAAATGTTTGACCCAAGTTAAACAATTTAAAGGCAATGCTCCTAAATACTAATTGAGTGTATGTAAACCTCTGACCCACTGGGAATGTGATGAAAGAAATAAAAGTTGAAATATATTATTCTCTCTACTATTATTCTGACATTTCACATTCTTAAAATAAAGTGGTGATCCTAACTGACCTAAAACAGGGAATTTTTTACTAGGATTAAATGTCAGGAATTGTGAAAAACTGAGTTTAAATGTACTTGGCTAAGGTGTTTGTCAACTTCCGACTTCAACTGTATTTTTACATGTAAAGTCATATATATATATATATATATATATATAGAGAGAGAGAGAACAGAAGATTTGCCACAAAATGACACAAAAAAAGCAACACTGAAAAGTAGTTCCTTAAAAAACACTTCATCGTATCTCCTCGCACTACAAGTTCCCATTTTCTTGCTGTTCCTGTTGTTCTTGTCTTGCCAGAGATTGTCATCAATATCACATCTGATATTTTTCCTTGAGATGCACCAGGGGGATAAATCTTGTGTGGCGCCACCATCCCCTGCAATGATCGCCTGTGATGTCCTCACAAAACAGCATTCACGGCATCTAACAGAGACATGTGATCTTGTGCCCGATAGTCATACACTTTCCACCTCCATGCTGAACAAAACCTCTTCTATCGGATTCAGGAACGGGGGAGGATGGTGGAAGGAACTCCATTATGGGCAGCAAACCATCTCCCTAACAATGTTGGTTCGGTGGATGTTGACATTATCCCACACAATTACATAATCGGGTCTAACTAAACCTCTTTGGTGTTCTGGTGTCTCTGTAAAGTGTATTCAGGAAGGCCAGGAGAAGTTGGGTGTTATAATGCCCAATGTGTGGAATATGTGTGCTTACACCATTTCTCAGAAATGGCAGTATTGCCCCTACGTTGGCCTGGTGTGTCCAATGAGATTGCGGCCACGTCTACTACCTTTGGATTGAACCCAGCCTCGTCCACAAAAACAAGAGTGTGGGTCATTTCAGGTCCTTCCAGCTCCATTATTCTCTATATAGTAACACAGAAACAAAATGTAATGTTAGTGTTGCATATTCTACAATCAGACAGTTTAGTAAACTGGAAATGTTTTCTGTTCTTATGGGAATCTACAACTTCAAGAAGTATATACAAGCATCATTGAAGTACAGTAGAACTCCCTGTACCATGTGCACACCAATGGTTTACCTGGACGTACTGGTAAAGGCCAGCATCCCGGAGTCGCCTTTTCACTGTTGATGTTGAGACTGGTGTTTTACTGGTACTATTTAATGAAGCTGCCAGTTGAGAACTTGTGAGGCGTCTGTTTCTCAAACTAGACACTCTAATGTACTTGTCCTCTTGCTCAGTTGTGTACCGGGGCCTCCCACTCCTCTTTCTATTCTGGTTAGAGCCAGTTTGCTCTGTTCTGTGAAGGGAGTAGTACACAGCGCTGTACGAGATCTTCAGTTTCTTGGCAATTTATCGCATGGAATAGCCTTCATTTCTCAGAACAAGAATAGACTGACGAGTTTTAGAAGAACGGTCTTTGTTTCTGGTCATTTTGAGCCTGTAATCGAACCCACAAATGCCGATGTATGAAAAGTTAAAATTATGACAAATTAGGCACATTTGGGCAGTATTGACACAACATTTTTAACAGAAATGCAATGGTTAATTAGATCAGTCTAAAACGTTGCACATTCAGTGCTGCGTCTAGTGACAAAAATCTAAATTGCACCTGGGCTGGAATAACACATTATGGCATTTCTCGTGCATTTCAAAAATGATTGTATCAAAAAATACAAAATAACGTTAGATTTTTTCTTTGTATTATCTTTTACCAGATCTATTGTGTTATATTCTACATTCCTTTCACATTTCCACAAACTCCCAAGTGTTTCCTTTTAAATGGTACCAAGAATATGCATGTCCTTGCTTCAGGTCCTGAGCTACAGGCAGTTAGAATTGGGTGTCATTTTAGGCAAAAAATGAAAAAATCCTTAAGAGGTTTAAAAAGAGGTTTAAAAAAAAATCATTGTTCGAAAATTGAGCCAAAGCAATTGAGAAAAACTGTAAATAAAATAAGTATGTTATTCCACTGTAGAGCACTGAACATGAATCATCAAATTGAACCCCATTTAAGTAATTGAAGTACATATCCTGTGGAAAAGGTAAACGGTTGAATCAGTCAGAGGAAGGAAGGAAGGAAACAGAGCTCTTCTTCTTTGACTAGGTACGGATGAAGTGGCTGTGTCCCAAGTTGCACTACTTTTGACCAGGGCCCATATGCCTGTATTCAAAAGTAGTGCACTATATAGGGAAAAAGGATTTGGGACAAATCCCTAGTCAGATATCATTGAGAACAAAGGAAATGGCGGTATTAAAGAGACTCCACCAGCCTTATCTATGACAGGTCCTTTCCAGCCCGGCCAATGGGCATGCAGGATGGAAACGACCCCTTTAGAATCTTTAGAATGACCTGATTAATTAACATGAATGACGTGTAACAAGACTGACCTTTTTATAGAACTCATCCATCATGACAGCATTCTATACACTCAGAGGAAGAGGCCACTGGAGACCACCATCCTTTAAACAGCTATTATAATAGAGGGGATGGGGGGGGGGTCATGAAAATAACTGCCATCACCTGCTATAGGGGGTTACGACAAGAAACATTACACATATATTTTGAAACTGCTTCTGGTTTTGTGAATCATGATGGTGTTAAAGGGACAGTATGATATTCGGTGAAGGTGGCGTACACATAGTCGTTGCAGTCATTGCGCTAACGCTAGTTAGCATTGGCTCTCAAAACTATCTCTAACTTCCTTCATACTGAAGGATTAGTGTCACAGTGGGTCCGTCTCTACAGCGTGCTCTGTCTCGTAGAAGGGGAGAGCGGGAAGTCGTCTGTTTTATGACGGTCGTAAATATCAAAACTCCTTTCCCCACTCTGCCAAGATGAACGTTGAGATTCCCGTTGTTACCACATTGCACAGTAACTTGAAGGTCACAACGTTTTTCTAACGTAACAATATTTCTGTGTTCCAACCAGTTGGAATGGTCCGTGGGTATTTAAATAATAATCATGTCCAACATTTACTGCATGGTGATATCATTAAAGATGTTACAACGGAAACATTGTAACTTTAAGAGCTTTCACAATGTATCAGATTTACATCTAAATGTTGTGGAATGTATATGATTAAATATGAAACTATTTGTGAGAAGATGTAATGTGATGTTGGCCTTCTAAACAAGATACTTGTTTAGATATAACACTTTTACTAGTCAGTGGACGAGCCCCGTGAGCCCAGACATTACATCAGGCGTCATGGAACCGCACTCCAAGGAGATGGCTCCTGACAAAATGTTCATTTAGATCAGAAAACATGAAGCGGTAGCTACATGTTGAAATGGTTGGCAACTCTCAAAGGTCAAAAACGCAGGGACTTGAGATCATACTTTGAAATGGCTGGAACTCAACATTTCAAAAGAGAAGAAGTACTACTCGATGACAAAGAGACCCAGGGTAAGCAGGATGTCTCGAATGGTTAAGAAATCTGCAAACTAGAGTGAATTATTCAGGCTGCAGCTTTTAAATACTTTAGTCTGTTAAACACATCCGTTCTAAGAACATTTACGAACAGTACTCTGAAGTATCCGTTATAACAACTACCACCACGAAAGACCTTGGGACTTCTGGGGAACGTAACCAGAGACTCTCTGATGATATTATCCAGCAGACGAACCCGGCGATCGCAGAGAGGGACAACAAAGACTACACTCATAAAGATGCAAAATGCTATTTATTTTCGAATGAGCGGCTGTTCACGTAAAAACTATTAGCATTTAATGAGTGCAGTTATCAACTGTATTACAGTGAATCCTCTTTGAGTTTCCCGCTCTTGAACAGTCCCCGCCCCTTTCCTTTGTCTACCAAGCAGTCATATCGGCTTAGCCAACTAGGGACTTTTCTATCATGTCAGTAAACAATGTATGACCTATAGTGTGTGTTTGTGTGTGTGTGTGTGTGTTTATGTAATTCTGTGATTTATTTAAGTTAGTTAGTACATAAATAATTAAGCCAATTTGTATATCACTGATGCATGATCTATGTTAGGGTCCGTGCAGATATCCAAGGGTTTGTGACATTCATAATATGACTGATTCAGTAATAATACATCAATAAGTGACTGTAATCGATAAGATATGAAAATATCGGAAATAAATTTGTGAAATAAATACTCTTTGAACATTTTCCCGTGGTGCCCCGACTTTCTATTTAATTAAAGTAAACATGATTAGTTTAATCGCATTACTAAATTACACATAGAGAATTGATTTGATATCATAAAGTCTTCCACATTTAACGATTTTCAACGTTATGACAATACTGTCCTCATAGACATTCAACCGTTATCCACGAGTTCATCTGACTGATTAAGCCAGAATGTCCCTATAAACAAGAAGTACTATAGCCATTTCAAGTGGAAATTATTTTAACCCAGTTATTATTTTTTATTGTTATCAGTGACAGCTAGATACTATCAAATATAGGATTTATTTGCAGATTGGACTATTCAGCTCATACAATTGACTGGAGAGGTGTAGTGAGCATGGTTCTGGCAGTACGCAGTCCACAGGTGGTGTTGGGTACTAAGGAGGTTGGTGTCATGGCATGGCATGTGTGAGGGTACGTTGGGACCGAACTACCAGAATGGCTTTGGGCCATGGTGGACGAGTGACTGGCGTGTGGACTGGCGGCATGTAGGAGGCGAAAGGTCATTAATTACCTTGGAGAGAGAAAGGAGAAGCCAGCCGGCAGTAAATAGAGAAAGAGAAGTGGCTGCAGCCGGCCCAGTGGATTCATTACGACAGCATTAATTAAGCAGGAGGTAGAAAAAGGCAGCTCTTGGGGCTCATTTGAAACATTCAGCAAGCCACAGCTAATGGGATCTGACTGAAGATACTTGACTGCAGCCCTCTTAACCCTCTCAGCTCTGCAATGAAGGTAATACGATGAGACAATCAGGACCTATAAGAGAGTCCTGGGGGCTGGGAGGAGCTGAGAAGAGCTGGGAGGGATTAAGACGGACTGGAAGAAGCTGGGAGGGGCTGAGAGGAGCTGGTAGAGACTGAGAGGAGCTGGGAGAGGCTGAGAGGAGCTGGGAGAGGCTGAGAGAAGCTGGGAGAGGTTGAGAGGAGCTGGGAGAGACTGAGAGGAGCTGGGAGGAAATGGAGACCCTAAGGGTCCTTTTGGCACCTTGCTCTGAACGGAGAGTGACCGAGATAGAGAGAGAGAGAAATATATGGAGAGAGATAGAGAGAGAGATATGGAGAGAGATATGGAGAGAGAGATAAGAGAGCGGAGTGGGCTAGGCTCTGATCTCAGGATGGGGTTGGAGAAAGAAGAAGATATGGATTAGAGTGGAGTCTAGTGGGATAGGTTCTGATCTCAGTGACAGAGAGATGGGGATGGAGAGAGAGAGGAAGAGATGGATTAGAGATGGAGTTTAGTGGGATAGGTTCTGATCTCAGTGACAGAGAGATGGGGATGGAGAGAGAGAGAGGAAGAGATGAATTAGAGGGGAGTCTAGTGGGATAGGTTCTGATCTCAGTGACAGAGAGATGGGGATGGAGAGAGAGAGAGGAAGATATGGATTAGAGGGGAGACTAGTGGGATAGGTTCTATTCTCAGTGACAGAGAGATGGGGATGGAGAGAGAGAGAGGAAGAGATGGATTAGAGGGGAGTCTAGTGGGATAGGTTCTGATCTCAGTGACAGAGAGATGGATCTCTGCTCCTCTAAGCCTACCCCCCCCCAATCCCTGCCCCTCTCAGCCTGCCCCCGCCCGATCCTTGCTCCTCTCAGCCTGCCCCCCCCCCGATCCCTGCTCCTCTCAGCCCCCCCCCCCTGATCCCTGCCCCTCTCAGCCTGCCCCCCCCCCCCCCCCCCGATCCCTGCTCCTCTCAGCCTGCCTTTGGTACCCTTAGTAGTAGGCCTACATGACAAATAAAGTGAAAAGCCTGCCAGAGCGGCTTGCAGGTTGCATTCCTATCTCCACGACAGACAACAGACAACACATCAGTGGGCTGCATTGTAAATGCTTCAAGCTGGAAAGGGTTCATAAAAGGCCTCTTCAATCCAGGGGAATTACCGCAGAGCACAGTCATAATCCCAGGGTTAACAGTTAACAGTTAAATCAATAGCTTGATGTTAGACAGCCAATCCCAGTTAATTAATTAGGACCAATTGAAAATCGAGATAGACTATCTGAACGACCCAAGATATGAAGACTAAAGGCTGGTTTATACTACGGGTGTGTTCGTAAATTCTTTCTGGAGTGCCTGAGTGAGCTAAGAGTGTGCTCTGGGCATCCGTAAACTCAGAGCGTTGTAAGATTGTCCGTTCTGACCTAACAGCAGTCAAGCACCCAAGTTATCTGGCTAACTTCCTAGCTACTTCCAGACACAAGTGAAAGAAAAGCTCACTGACCATTTTACTTGCCCTACCATAATTTGCAAATAAATTCAATCAAAATCATACAATGTGATTTTCTGGATTTTTTTTTCTCATTTTGTCTGTCATAGTTGAAGTGTACCTATGATGAAAATTACAGGCCTCTCTCATCTTTTTAAGTGGGAGAACTTGCACAATTGGTGGCTGACTAAATACTTTTTTTACCCCACTGTAGGGGATAGATGCTTCTCCCTCTCTGTCACGGATGCCATGATTGCCCTTAGTTTGAAGATGTAATCCGGAGACAGGCGTTTTATACAACATGTGTGTGTTCTCTTTTTGACTCGGTCTGCATATTTGCATTCAAATGCCAGAACCTTCTCCATCTCCTTAGCTATCATAATTCCACTGATTTCAAAACTCGGTCCTCCAGAAATTGTGTACGGTATACCACAGAAGCATAGCAGCTTCCAGTTTTAGATCCAATTAAAGGTGAGGTCCAGTAGCCCAGCGTAGCGTCCAGTTTTAGATCCAATTAAAGGTGAGGTTCAGTAGCCCAGCGTAGTGTCCAGCTTTTGATCCAATTAAAGCTGCATGAAGCCGAACAAACTCCACTAGCAACTTTCTATCATAGCCCACGACTTCTTTCCCGGGAGAAGCAGCAGAGAGGGAACTACAGCAACGTCTGATTCCAGTCAGTCGAAGACTAGGATCCAAATCAGAGACAACATGAAAGCCATAACGAAAGAGGAAAATGACACAAAACAAAATAGTTTATATATACAGAGAGAGAGAGAGAGAGAGAGAGAGAGAGAGAGAGAGAGAGAGAGGAGAGAGACAGAGAGGAGAGAGAGAGAGAGAGAGAGAGAGAGAGAGAGGGAGAGAGGAGAGAGCGAGGAGAGGGAGAGAGAGAGAGAGAGAGAGAGAGAGAGAGGGAGAGAGAGAGAGAGAGAGAGAGAGAGAGAGAGAGAGAGAGAGAGAGAGAGAGAGAGAGAGAGAGAGGGAGAGAGAGAGAGAGAGAGAGCGAGGGAGAGAGAGAGAGAGAGAGAGAGAGAGAGAGAGAGAGAGTGAGAGGGAGAGGGAGAGAGACAGAGAGAGAGGGAGAGGGAGAGAGACAGAGAGAGAGAGAGAGAAAGAGAGAGAGAGAGAGAGAGAGAGAGAGAGAGAGAGAGAGAGAGAGAGAGAGAGAGAGAGAGAGAGAGAGACATGACATCTTGGAAAGAAACCTCTTGTCACCAACAGGAGGATCGGTTTAGCTGCACGGTACACATACTGTATGATGAAACAGAAGTCAGTTTGAGTAGATCTAACAGGAATCGCAACAGAGCAGGTTCTTGTAGCCATCAAACGTCTCAGAGGTGTACTGATCCCTCCTCTCGTTTAATTTTATTCAGTACGATTTACAAGCCAAAACTGATCCTAGATCAGCACTCCTACTCTCAGACACTTAATACATACAGCCTCAGGTCCTGTACATTATTAGGTCTCCTCTCTGCAGGTACCTGCTGAACATGTTCCTGGGAGGCAGCCAATAGCCATTCTAGTAATTACATTTCTATGGGGGAATACATCCCCTCTGGTTGAGGAATACAGCCCCTCTGGTTCTGTTTTCTAGAGGATGGGGCCCCTATCTACAGGTAATGTAGTGCAGACTGTTTTCTAGAGGATGGGTCTCCTATCTACAGGTAATGTAGTGCAGACTGTTTTCTAGAGGATGGGTCTCCTATCTACAGGTAATGTAGTGCAGACTGTTTTCTAGAGGATGGGTCTCCTATCTACAGGTAATGTAGTGCAGACTGTTTTCTAGAGGATGGGGCCCCTATCTACAGGTAATGTAGTGCAGACTGTTTTCTAGAGGATGGGTCTCCTATCTACAGGTAATGTAGTGCAGACTGTTTTCTAGAGGATGGGTCTCCTATCTACAGGTAATGTAGTGCAGACTGTTTTCTAGAGGATGGGTCTCCTATCTACAGGTAATGTAGTGCAGACTGTTTTCTAGAGGATGGGTCTCCTATCTACAGGTAATGTAGTGCAGACTGTTTTCTAGAGGATGGGTCTCCTATCTACAGGTAATGTAGTACAGACTGTTTTCTAGAGGATGGGTCTCCTATCTACAGGTAATGTAGTGCAGACTGTTTTCTAGATGATGGGGCCTCTATCTGCAGGTAATGTAGTGCAGACTGTTTTCTAGAGGATGGGTTTCCTATCTACAGGTAATGTAGTGCAGACTGTTTTCTAGAGGATGGGTCTCCTATCTACAGGTAATGTAGTGAAGACTGTTTTCTAGAGGATGGGTCTCCTATCTACAGGTAATGTAGTGCAGACTGTTTTCTAGAGGATGGGTCTCCTATCTACAGGTAATGTAGTGCAGACTGTTTTCTAGAGGATGGGTCTCCTATCTACAGGTAATGTAGTGCAGACTGTTTTCTAGAGGATGGGTCTCCTATCTACAGGTAATGTAGTGCAGACTGTTTTCTAGAGGATGGGTCTCCTATCTACAGGTAATGTAGTGCAGACTGTTTTCTAGAGGATGGGTCTCCTATCTACAGGTAATGTAGTGCAGACTGTTTTCTAGAGGATGGTTCTCCTATCTACAGGTAATGTAGTGCAGACTGTTTTCTAGAGGATGGGGCCTCTATCTGCAGGCAGATACTGTATGAAATGTTCCTGGGGAGGCGGCCAATGGAACGAGTGGGTAGGCAATGTTCTAAAGGGAGCCATCCAATGGAACGAGAGCTGCTGCTGTGGTCCCAGGGGACTGTCTTTGTGACTAACTGAATCTGCAGTTTGAGGGGCGGTGGGTAGGTCCCAAATGGCACCCCGTTCTCCACGTAGAGCATTACTATTTAACAGAGCCCTATGGGCCTTGGTCAAACGTAGTGCACTAAACAGGGAATAGGGAGCCATTTGGCAGGCAGTCCTGATTCTTTAAGAGCACTGGAGCAGTGCTAGCTAATCAGACCGTTCCAACGCGGTGCCATGCCCCTCCCCCTCCCTCCCTCTCCCTCCCTGTCACTCACTCCCTCCCTCTTTCATGGGGGTGCCATGTGGCTCCCTCCCTCGCTCCCTCTCGCTCCCTCCCTCCCTCTCCCTCGCTCCCTCCCTCCCTCCCCTCCCTCCCTCCGCTCCCTCGCTCCCTCTCGCTCCCTCGCTCTCGCTCGCTCGCTCCCTCCCTCGCTCCCTCCCTCGCTCCCTTGCTCCCTCTCGCTCCCTCCCTCCCTCCCTCGCTAACTCTCACTCCCTCCCTCCCTCCCTCGCTCCCTCTCGCTCCCTCGCTCCCTCCCTCCCTCCCTCTCGCTCCCTCCCTCCCTCTTTCATGACGGTGCCATGTGGGCTATCAGAGTTGAGTGACACCGCGAGAAATGGATTAACAAGAAAATAGACTGTACGAATGCACACACCGATCCTGTTCAAAATGGCACCCTAATTCCCTACATAGTGCTTTCAGCCTGGTCAATAGTAGTGCACTATACAGGGAATGGGGTGTCCTTTGGGACGAATACACTGACTCGTAACTTGCAGGTAGCTCATGTGTGTCAAACGCAATGAGATATTAGTTTAATAAAGGATAAACTGTGTCATTAATTCTTAATTAAGTTTCATTCATTATGTAGCTGTTTATCCCACTGCAATCAGAAGTGAAAGGCATGAAAGTCACAGTGTGACTTTCAGTAAACACACAGGCAACACAGCAGGGGTCTATTCATGAGGCACAAAACGGAAGAAAAAAGACTGAAACGAGGAGAGTCTTCCTGAACTTGTCCAATAAGAACCACTGAGTCAGGTCAGGGAAACAATGACAGTGAGTGTTAAGCACACAGTAATCTGATGAGAGTGAGTGTAGTACCATCAGAAAGCGTGGTGATGCTCATGTCCTCTGTGCTGATCCCAGGGCCGTAGCGGTTCAACGCCAGGACACATAACGAGTACTCTGTGAACTTCTGAAGTCCCTCCATCTTATAACTCTGCCCATTCACCTCCACACTCTGAAAGAGAGAGAGAGAGAGAGAGAGAGAGAGAGAGAGAGAGAGAGAGAGAGAGAGAGAGAGAGAGAGAGAGAGAGAGAGGAGAGACAGATAGAGAGAGAGAGAGAGAGAGAGAGAGAGAGAGAGAGAGAGAGAGAGAGAGAGAGAGAGAGAGAGAGAGACAGAGAGGACAGAGAGAGAGAGAGAGAGAGAGAGAGAGAAAGTGAAATTCCACAGTGTGCCATCACAGCAGCAAGATTTGTGACCTGTTGCCACAAGAAAAGGGCAACCAGTGAAGAACAAACACCATTGTAAATTCAACCCATATTTATGCTTATTTATTTTCCCTTGTGTACTTTAACCATTTGTACATTGTTACAACACTGTGTATATATATATATATATATATATATATATACATAATCTGACATTTGTAATGTCTTTCTTGTTTTGAAACTTCTGTATGTGTTATGTTTACTGTTAATTTGTATTGTTTATTTCACTTTTGTATATTATCTACCTCACTTGCTTTGGCAATGTTAACACATGAGAGAACACATACCTCTTCACAATAACGACCTGAAAGCATGTAGTGCATAGCAAATTATTTCAACAGCAAATGAATGATCAGAAAACACATTAGCCATTCACAACAGCCAGAAAAATGTCTAATATCAAGTAGCACATGTAAGTTTTTATTCAGGACAGAGGATGACTCATTAAACATTCGGTGCCTCATACTGTGTAGCCACATTAAAGATACCCTAGGCCTTTCCTCCTTTCTCATATAGCCACATAACAAGAGTTATGAATAAAAAAATACGTAATATCATCTCATGTGATTGTTAGTAGAAAAGCTGTCAGAAAGAATGTTTCATTTCAGCTGGAGAGGGAGAGGGAGGGAGAGAGAGAGAGAGAGGGAGCGAGAAAGAGAGAGGGAGGAGGGAGGGAGAGAGAGAGGGAGGAGGGAGCGAGAGGGAGGGAGAGAGAGAGAGAGGAGGGAGCGAGAGAGAGGGAGAGAGAGAGAGAGAGAGAGAGGGAGGAGAGAGCGAGAAGGAGGGAGAGAGAGAGAGAGAGGGAGGAGGGAGCGAGAGAGAGAGAGAGAGAAGGAGGAGGGAGCAAGAGGGAGGGAACGAGGGGGAGGAGGGAGCGAGAGGGAGGGAGAGAGAGGGAGGAGGGAGGAGGGAGCGAGAGGGAGCGAGAGGGAGCGAGAGGGAGGAGGGAGGAGGGAGCGAGAGGGACGGGGGAGGGAGCGATGGAAGGAGGATGAAAGGAGGCAGGGAAGGAGAGAGAAGGGAGGGAGGGAGAGAGGAGGAGGGAGGAAGAGAGATGGGGAGACTGATGGAAGAGAGAGAGGGAAGGAAGGAGGGGGGAGAGGAAGGGGGAGATAGGGAGGGAGGGAGAGGGGGAGAGAGAGAGTGGGAGGAAGGTAGAAGGAGGGAGGTAGTGGGAGAAAGTGAAGGAGAGGCAGAGCGAGAGAGAGAGAGAGAGAGAGAGAGGCACTGTAATAGTGAAAATTTAAACTTGGCAGAAGAAAACCTATTTTAAAACACTATTTTTGACCTACCAGTTTCTCTATCAAATCTAAAAAATATCAAGCAGACAACCTAAGAAAGGAGGAGGTGAGTGCCCTTGGAGTGTGGTGTCAGGAAAACAACCTCTCACTCAAAGTCAACAAAACAAAGAAGACCCCCTATCCACATCGATGGGACAGCAGTGGAGAAGGTGGAACGTTTTATGTTCCTTTGCGTACATATCACAGACAAACTGAAATGGTCCACCCACACAGACAGTGTGGTGTAGAAGACAGAACAGTGCCTCTTCAATCTCAGGAGGCTGAAGACATTTGACTTGTCACCTAAAACCCTCACAAACTTTTACAGATGCAAAATTTAGAGCATCCTGTCGGGCTGCATCACCGCCTGGTAAGGCAACTGTACCGACCACAACCGCAAGGCTCTCCAGAGGGTGGTGCGGTCTGCAAAAGGCACCACCGGGGGCAAACTACCTGCCCTCCAGGATACCTACACCACCCGATGTCACAGGAAGGCCATAAAGATCATCAAGGACAACAACAACCCGAGCCACTGCCTGTTCACCACACTATCATCCAGAATGTGAGGTCAATACAGGTGCATCAAAGCTGGGACCGAGAGACTGAAAAATAGCTTCTATGTCAAGGACATTAGACTGTTAATAATGCCACTTTAATAATGTCTACATATCTGTCACGTTCTGACCTTTATTTCCATTGTTTTGGCATTTTTTAGTATGGTCAGGGCGTGAGTTGGGGTGGGCAGTCTTTGTTTGTTTTTCTATGATTTTGGGATTTGTATGTTTCGGCCTAGTATGGTTCTCGATCAGAGGCAGGTGTCATTAGTTGTCTCTGATTGAGAATCATACTTAGGTAGCCTGGGTTGCACTGTTTGTTTGTGGGTGATTGTCTATGTTGATGGCTTGTTTCAGCACAGGTCTCATTTTGTAGCTTCACGGTTGTTCTTTCGTTTATTGTTTTGTTTTCTTTATTAAAATTCAAGATGAACACAAAACACGCCGCATTTTGGTCCTCCGATCCATCTCGCCTCTCCTCTTCAGATGAAGAGGAGGAAGACCGTGACAATATCATTACTCATCCCATATACTGTAGTTTTCTACCATCGATTGCATCTTGCCAATGCCACTCGGTCATCTATATATTTATATTTATATATTCTTATTCATATATTGTTATTCCATTCCTCTACTTAGATTTGTGTGTATTAGGCAGTTGTTGTGGAATTGTTAGATTACTTGTTAGATATTACTGCACTGTCAGAACTAGAAGCACAAGCATTTCGCTACACTCACAATAACATCTGTTAACCATGCGTATGTGACCAATAACATCTGTTAACCATGCGTATGAGACCAATACAATTTGATTTTGATTTGATTACATGTTCGAGAAGGCATTTTTACATTCAAAGGGTTCTCCTGTGAAGACATGACAAGCGACATGTGTCTAGTTTCCTGAATCGGGTCACAAATGGTTTGATGAACTTAAGAAAGGAATAGAATAACTTATCCAACCAAAAACATAGAGACCCAGAATGTCACGTTTGTTATAATGATGAGACCAAGGCGCAGCATGGTATCCGTACATTCTAATTCATTTAAATAATGAACACTGAACAAACTAACAAACTAACAAAACGAATAGCGTGAAGCAAACGAGTGCTGACAGGCAACTACACACAGACATACAAAAACCCCTAGACGTACAAAACCCCTAGACCTACAAAACCCCTAGACCTACAAAAACCCTACACCTACAAAAACCACTAGACCTACAAAACCCCTAGACCTACAAAACCCCTAGACCTACAAAACCAATAGACCTACAAAAACCCTAAACCTACAAAAACCCTAAACCTACAAAACCTCTAGACCTACAAAACCCCTAGACCTACAAAACCCCTAGACCTACAAAAACCCTAGACCTACAAACCCCCTAGACCTACAAAACCACTAGACCTACAAAAACCCTAAACATACAAAAACCCTAGACCTACAAAACCTCTAGACCTACAAAACCCCTAGACCTACAAAACCCCTAGACCTACAAAACCCCTAGACCTACAAAACCTCTAGACCTACAAAACCCCTAGACCTACAAAACCCCTAGACCTACAAAACCACTAGACCTACAAAAACCCTAAACCTACAAAAACCCCTGACCTACAAAACCCCTAGACCTACAAAACCCCTAGACCTACAAAACCCCTAGACCTACAAAAACCCTAAACCTACAAAAACCCTAGACCTACAAAACCTCTAGACCTACAAAACCCCTAGACCTACAAAACCCGTAGACATACAAAACCACTAGACCTACAAAACCCCTAGACCTACAAAACCCCTAGACATACAAAACCCCTAGACCTACAAAAACCCTAGACCTACAAAAACCCTACACCTACAAAAACCACTAGACCTACAAAACCCCTAGACCTACAAAACCCCTAGACCTACAAAACCACTAGACCTACAAAACCCTAAACCTACAAAAACCCTAGACCTACAAAACCTCTAGACCTACAAAACCCCTAGACCTACAAAACCCCTAGACCTACAAAACCCCTAGACCTACAAAACCACTAGACCTACAAAAACCCTAAACCTACAAAAACCCTAGACCTACAAAACCTCTAGACCTACAAAACCCCTAGATCTACAAAACCCCTAGACCTACAAAACCTCTAGACCTACAAAACCCCTAGACCTACAAAACCCCTAGACCTACAAAACCACTAGACCTACAAAAACCCTAAACCTACAAAAACCCCTGACCTACAAAACCCCTAGACCTACAAAACCACTAGACCTACAAAACCCCTAGACCTACAAAACCTCTAGACCTACAAAACCCCTAGACCTACAAAACCACTAGACCTACAAAAACCCTAAACCTACAAAAACCCTAGACCTGCAAAACCCCTAGACCTACAAAAACCCTAAACCTACAAAAACCCTAGACCTACAAAACCCCTAGACCTACAAAACCACTAGACCTACAAAACCCCTAGACCTACAAAACCCCTAGACATACAAAACCACTAGACCTACAAAACCCCTAGACCTACAAAACCCCTAGACATACAAAACCCCTAGACCTACAAAACCTCTAGACCTACAAAACTCCTAGACCTACAAAACCACTAGACCTACAAAACCCCTAGACCTACAAAACCCCTAGACCTACAAAAACCCCTAGACCTACAAAACCCTAGACATACAAAACCCTAGACCTACAAAACCCCTAGACCTACAAAACTCTAGACATACAAAACCCCTAGACCTACAATACTCTAGACATACAAAACCCCCTAGACCTACAAAACTCTAGACATACAAAACCCCTAGACCTACAAAACCCCTAGACCTACAAAACCATAGACCTACAAAAACCCCTAGACCTACAAAACTCTAGACATACAAAACCCCTAGACCTACAAAACCCCTAGACAATATAAAACCTAGCGTACCCACCGTAGTCACACCCTAAACTAAAATATAAAGAAAACAGAGATATCTAAGATCAGGGCGTGACGCAGAAAACCTGAGCCTACGCCTTCACTATGGTGAATCACTAAAACAATACAGAAATACACTACGGAACAATAAAGGAAGGCACGTCATTAAAAAAAACATACAACATCATGATGTTATGATCCATGTACACAAACAACACGTTAAAAAAAAACACACATTTCCTGTGTGTGAGACAAGAATGCAGCTTCTTCAAAAATGTATATCATTGGTGAGAAAAGTCTGCCGCGCTCGGCCACACAAATTAAGATCTGACTAAAAATATACCCGGCCTCATTGAACCCATTGCCCTTTATGGTTATGAGGTCTGGGGTCCGCTCACCAGCCAAGACTTCCCAAAATGGGACAAACACCAAATTGAGACTTTGCATGCAGAATTCCGAAAAAATATCCCCAGTCTACAAAGTAAAACACCAAATAATGCATGCAGAGTAGAAATAGGCCGATACCCGCTAATGATCAAAATCCAGAAAAGAGCTGTTATATTCCACAACCACCTAAAAGGAAGCGATTCCCAAACCTTCCATTACAAAGCCATCACCTACAGAGAGATGAACCTGGAGAAGAGTCCCCCAAGCAAGATGTTCACAAACACAAATAGACCCCTCAGAGCCCCAGGACAGCAGCACAATTAGACCCAACCAAATCATGAGAAAACAAAAAGAGAAATACTTGACACATTGGAAAGAAACAACAGAGCAAACTAGAATTCTATTTGGCCCTAAACAGAGAGTACACAGCGGCAGAATACCTGTCCACTATGACTGACCCAAACTTAAGGAAAGCTTTGACTATGTACAGACTCAGTGAGCATAGCCTTGCTATTGAGAAAGGCTGCCGTAGGCAGACCTGGCTCTCACGAGAAGACAGGCTATGTGCACACTGCCCACCAAATGAGGTGGAAACTGAGCTGCACTTCCTAACCTCGTGCCAAATGTATGACCATATTAGAGAGACACACGGGCTCGGGAGAGACGAAGGTTGAAAGTCATGCGTCCTCCGATACACAACCAACCAAGCCGTTGCTTCTTTAACACAGCGCACATCCAACCCGGAAGCCAGCCGCACCAATGCGCCGGAGGAAACACCGTGCACCCGGCCACCTTGGCTAGCGTACACTGCGCCCAGCCCGCCACAGGAGTCGCTGGTGCGCGATGAGACAAGGACACCCCTACCGACCAAGCCCTCCCTAACCCGGGCGACGCTAGGCCAATTGTGCGTCGCCCCACGGACCTCCCGGTTACGACAGAGCCTGGGCGCAAACCCAGGACTCTGATGGCACAGCTGGCGCTGCAGTACAGCATCCTTAACCACTGCGCCACCCGGGAGGCCCAAACCCGATTTTCATAAACTCCCATATGTACTGGGTGAAATTCCACAGTGTGCCATCACAGCAGCAAGATGGGTGACCTGTTGCCACAAGAAAAGGGTTAACCAGTGAAGAACAAACACCATTGTAAATACAACCCATATTTATGTTTTGTTTATGATCTTTTTCACTTGCTTTGGCAAAACAAAAACATAATGTTTCCAATGCCAATAAAGCCCCTTAAATGTGAATTGAACTGAGAAAGAGAGAGAGAGAGATAGAGACTGTCTCCTCCTGGGATTTGTATTTATTAAGGATCCCCATTAGCAGCACCTAATCTTCCTGGGGGTTTATTAAGGATCCCGATTAGCAGCAGCTACCCTTCCTGGGGTTTATTAAGTATCCCGATTAGCAGCAGCTACTCTTCCTGGGGTTTATTAAGTATCCCGATTAGCAGCAGCTACTCTTCCTGGGGTTTATTAAGGATCTCGATTAGCAGCAGCTACTCTTCCAGGGGTTTATTAAGGTTCCCGATTAGCAGCAGCTACTCTTCCTGGGGTTTATTAAGGTTCCCGATTAGCAGCAGCTACTCTTCCTGGGGTTTATTAAGGATCCCGATTAGCAGCAGCTACTCTTCCTGGGGTTTATTAAGGTTCCCGATTAGCAGCAGCTACTCTTCATGGGGTTTATTAAGGTTCCCGATTAGCAGCAGCTACTCTTCCTGGGGTTTATTAAGGTTCCCGATTAGCAGCAGCTACTCTTCCTGGGGTTTATTAAGGATCCCGATTAGCAGCAGCTACTCTTCCTGGGGTTTATTAAGGTTCCCGATTAGCAGCAGCTACTCTTCCTGGGGTTTATTAAGGATCCCGATTAGCAGCAGCTACCCTTCCTGGGGTTTATTAAGGTTCCCGATTAGCAGCAGCCATCCCTCCTGGGGTCCGGACACATTAAGGCACTTACAGTACATTACCCCATAAAACAAAAGATAAAACAGTACATCCTATAACATCATTACACCACTACATATCTACAATAGAAAATAAAATAATATTACAACGTATATGTTTGTAGAGTACGTGCCTGTGTCTCTTCACAGTCCCCGCTGTTCCATAAGGTGTGCTTTTTTAAAAGTCTGATTCTACTGTTTGCATCAGTTACCTGAGTTCCATGTAGTCATGACTCTATGAAGTACTGGGCGCCTCCCATAGTCTGTTCTGGACTTGGGGATTGTGAAGGTAGAGCAGCACTTTATTACAGACAGACTTCTCCACTGTTTTTTATTTAACTAGGCAAGTCAGTTAAGATCAAATTCTTATTTTCAATGACGGCCTAGGAACAGTGGGTTAACTGCCTGTTCAGGGATAGAACGACAGATTTGTACCTTGTCAACTCGAGGATTTGAACTTGCAACCTTCCGGTTACTAGTCTAACGCTCTAACCTCAAGCTACCCTGACGCCCCTGTTGTATCAATATATTTTGACCCTGACAGTTTACAACCCAGGGTTACTCCAAGCAGTTTAGTCACCACAACTTGTTCAATTTCCACATAATTCATTACAAGATTTATTTGAGGTTCATGGTTTAGTGAATGATTTGTCCCAAATAAAATGCTTTTAGTTTTAGAAATATTTAGGACAAACTTATTCCTTGCCACCCATTCTGAAACTAACTGCAGCTCTTTGTTAAGTGTTGCAGTGATTTCAGTTGCTGTAGTAGCTGATGTGTATAGTGTTGAGTCATCCACATACATAGACACTCTGGCTTTACTCAAAGCGAAATGACTTTAGCTTCCCTCCAGGCCTGAGGGCACACACCTTCTAGTAAGCTTAAATTGAAAACATGGTAAATAGGAGTGGCAATATTGTCCGCTATTATCTTCAGTAATTTTCCATCCAAGTTGTCAGACCCCGGTGCTTTTTCATTGTTGATAGACAACAATCATTTTTTTCACTTCTTCCGTACGGAATTCAAAATTGCAATGGTTGTCTTTCGTAATTTGGTCAGATATACTTGGATGTATAGTGTCAGTGTTTGTTGCTGGCAAATCATTAAAGTAGTTGGCAACGTCAGTGGGTTTTGTGATGAATGAGCCGTCTGATTCAATGAATGACGGAGCAGAGTTTGCCTTTTTGCCCAGAATTTCATTTAAGGTGCTCCAAAGCTTTCTACCATCACTCTTTATATAATTTATCTTTGTTTCATAGTAAAGTTTCTTATTCTTTTTTATTTAGTTTTTATTCATTATTTAGTTGCCACGTTCTGACCTTAGTTCTTTTGTTATGTCTTTGTTTTTCTATGGTCAGGGGGTGAGTTGGGGTGGGCGGTCTGTTTGTTTTAGTATGGTCAGGGCGTGAGTTGGGGTGGGTAGTCTGTTTGTTTTAGTATGGTCAGGGTGTGAGTTGCGGTGGGTAGTCTATGTTTGTTTTAGTATGGTCAGGGCGTGAGTTGGGGTGGGTAGTCTACGTTTGTTTTAGTATGGTGGGTAGTCTGGTTGTTTTAGTATGGTGGGTAGTCTATGTTTGTTTTAGTATGGTCAGGGCGTGAGTTGGGGTGGGTGGTCTATGTTAGTTTTAGTATGGTCAGGGCGTAAGTTGGGGTGGGTAGTCTATGTTTGTTTTAGTATGGTCAGGGTGTGAGTTGGGGTGGGCAGTCTGTTTGTTTTAGTATGGTCAGGGCGTGAGTTGGGGTGGGTGGTCTATGTTAGTTTTAGTATGGTCAGGGCGTAAGTTGGGGTGGGTAGTCTATGTTTGTTTTAGTATGGTCAGGGCGTGAGTTGGGGTGGGCAGTCTGTTTGTTTTAGTATGGTCAGGGCGTGAGTTGGGGTGGGTAGTCTATGTTTGTTTTAGTATGGTCAGGGCGTGAGTTGGGGTGGGTAGTCTATGTCTGTTTTAGTATGGTCAGGGCGTGAGTTGGGGTGGGTAGTCTATGTTAGTTTTAGTATGGTCAGGGCGTGAGTTGGGGTGGGTGGTCTATGTTTGTTTTAGTATGGTCAGGGCGTGAGTTGGGGTGGGTGGTCTATGTTTGTTTTAGTATGGTCAGGGCGTGAGTTGGGGTGGGTAGTCTATGTTAGGTTTAGTATGGTCAGGGCGTGAGTTGGGGTGGGTAGTCTGTTTGTTTTAGTATGGTCAGGGCGTGAGTTGGGGTGGGTAGTCTATGTTTGTTTTAGTATGGTCAGGGCGTGAGTTGGGGTGGGTAGTCTGTTTGTTTTAGTATGGTGGGTAGTCTATGTTTGTTTTAGTATGGTCAGGGCGTGAGTTGGGGTGGGCAGTCTGTTTGTTTTAGTATGGTCAGGGCGTGAGTTGGGGTGGGTAGTCTATGTGTGTTTTAGTATGGTCAGGGCGTGAGTTGGGGTGGGTAGTCTATGTGTGTTTTAGTATGGTCAGGGCGTGAGTTGGGGTGGGCAGTCTATGTGTGTTTTAGTATGGTCAGGGCGTGAGTTGGGGTGGGTAGTCTATGTTAGTTTTAGTATGGTCAGGGCGTGAGTTGGGGTGGGTAGTCTGTTTGATTTAGTATGGTGGGTAGTCTGTTTGTTTTAGTATGGTCAGGGCGTGAGTTGGGGTGGGTAGTCTATGTTTGTTTTAGTATGGTCAGGGCGTGAGTTGGGGTGGGTAGTCTATGTTAGTTTTAGTATGGTCAGGGCGTGAGTTGGGGTGGGTAGTCTGTTTGTTTTAGTATGGTGGGTAGTCTGTTTATTTTAGTATGGTCAGGGCGTGAGTTGGGGTGGGTAGTCTGTTTGTTTTAGTATGTTCAGGGCGTGAGTTGGGGTGGGTAGTCTGTTTGTTTTAGTTTGGTCAGGGCGTGAGTTGGGGTGGGTAGTCTGTTTGTTTTAGTATGGTGGGTAGTCTATGTTTGTTTTAGTATGGTCAGGGCGTGAGTTGGGGTGGGTAGTCTATGTTCCTTTTTATATGTTGTGTGTATGTGTTTGGCCTTGTATGGTTCTCAATCAGAGACAGGTGTCGTTTGTTGTCTCTGATTGAGAATCATACTTAGGTAGCCTTTTCCCACTTGTGTTTCGTGGGTGATTATTTTCTGTTATGTGTCTGTCACCTTTCAGAACTTTTTAATTTCTCCTTTGTTATTTTGTTTAGTGTTCTCTGTTCAATAAATATATGATGAACACTTACCACGCTGCGCTTTGGTCCTCACCTCATTCCAACGACGAGCGTCACATCAGTTTAGTCTCATGATTTCTCAATTTGCGGTACGTTTTCCAATCGGTTGTTCTTGTGTTTTATTGGACATTTATTTTGCCTCATCCCTCTCAAACATACAATTTTTCAATTCCTCATCAATTAACAGTTTTTTTAACAGTTTTAAAGGTCATTTTCTTAATGGGTGCTTATTAGTAACTGGAATAAGTAGTTTCATAAATGTGCCAAGTCCAGCGTCTGGTTGCTCCTCATTACACAACACGGACCAACAAATATTCTTGACATCATCACCATAAGAATCGCTACAAAACGTCTTGTATGACCTCTGATACACTATATTAGGCCCAGCCTTTGGAACTTTGTTTTATTTTCCCTAGATATGGATATTAATCATATTTATCAAATCAAATATATTTATAAAGCCCTTCTTAAATCAGCTGATGTCTCAAAGTGCTGTACAGAAACCCCCAGCCTAAAACCCCAAACAGCAAGCAAGCAGGTGTAGAAGGATGGCTATATACAGTATATTGTGATCACTACATCCGATGGATTTAGATACCACTCTTAAGCAAATATCTGCAGAATTAGTAAAGATGTGATCAGTACATGTTGATGATTTCATTACTGTGCTGTTTGCAAATCCCCTTGGTAGGTTGACTGATAACCTGATCCAGGTTGCAGACACTGGTTACAGGTTGAAGGTTTTCCTTGAGTGGTCAGCTTGATGAAAGCCAGTCAATATTTAAAATCACCCAGGAAATATACCTCTCTGTTTATATCACATACACTATCAGGCATTTCACACATGTAATCCAGATAGTGACTGTTAGCACTTGGTGGTCTATAGCAGCTTCCCACCAGAATGGGCTTTAGGTGAGGCAGATGAACCTCTAGCCATATTACTTCACCAGTATTTAACATTATCCAGATACTGACTGTTAACACTTGGTGGTCTATAGCAGCTTCCCACCAGAAGGGGCTTTAGGTGAGGCAGATGAACCTCTAGCCATATTACTTCACCAGTATTTAACATTATCCAGATACTGACTGTTAACACTTGGTGGTCTGTAGCAGCTTCCCACCAGAATGGGCTTTAGGTGAGGCAGATGAACCTCTAGCCATATTACTTCACCAGTATTTAACATTATCCAGATACTGACTGTTAGCACTTGGTGGTCTGTAGCAGCTTCCCACCAGAATGGGCTTTAGGTGAGGCAGATGAACCTCTAGCCATATTACTTCACCAGTATTTAACATTATCCAGATACTGACTGTTAACACTTGGTGGTCTATAGCAGCTT
Organism: Oncorhynchus clarkii lewisi; assembly: GCF_045791955.1. Taxonomy (NCBI): domain Eukaryota; kingdom Metazoa; phylum Chordata; class Actinopteri; order Salmoniformes; family Salmonidae; genus Oncorhynchus; species Oncorhynchus clarkii. Next base: position 5,617,454 of record NC_092158.1, on the reverse strand, counting down.
CCCACCAGAAGGGGCTTTAGGTGAGGCATATGAACCTCTAGCCATATTACTTCACCAGTATTTAACATTATCCAGATACTGACTGTTAGCACTTGGTGGTCTATAGCAGCTTCCCACCAGAAGGGGCTTTAGGTGAGGCATATGAACCTCTAGCCATATTACTTCACCAGTATTTAACATTATCCAGATACTGACTGTTAACACTTGGTGGTCTATAGCAGCTTCCCACCAGAAGGGGCTTTAGGTGAGGCATATGAACCTCTAGCCATATTACTTCACCAGTATTTAACATTATCCAGATACTGACTGTTAACACTTGGTGGTCTATAGCAGCTTCCCACCAGAATGGGCTTTAGGTGAGGCATATGAACCTCTAGCCATATTACTTCACCAGCATTTAACATTATCCAGATACTGACTGTTAACACTTGGTGGTCTATAGCAGCTTCCCACCAGAAGGGGATTTAGGTGAGGCAGATGAACCTCTAGCCATATTACTTCACCAGTATTTAACATTATCCAGATACTGACTGTTAACACTTGGTGGTCTATAGCAGCTTCCCACCAGAAGGGGCTTTAGGTGAGGCAGATGAACCTCTAGCCATATTACTTCACCAGTATTTAACATTATCCAGATACTGACTGTTAACACTTGGTGGTCTATAGCAGCTTCCCACCAGAAGGGGCTTTAGGTGAGGCATATGAACCTCTAGCCATATTACTTCACCAGTATTTAACATTATCCAGATACTGACTGTTAACACTTGGTGGTCTATAGCAGCTTCCCACCAGAAGGGGCTTTAGGTGAGGCAGATGAACCTCTAGCCATATTACTTCACCAGTATTTAACATTATCCAGATACTGACTGTTAACACTTGGTGGTCTATAGCAGCTTCCCACCAGAAGGGGCTTTAGGTGAGGCATATGAACCTCTAGCCATATTACTTCACCAGTATTTAACATTATCCAGATACTGACTGTTAACACTTGGTGGTCTATAGCAGCTTCCCACCAGAAGGGGCTTTAGGTGAGGCATATGAACCTCTAGCCATATTACTTCACCAGTATTTAACATTATCCAGATACTGACTGTTAACACTTGGTGGTCTATAGCAGCTTCCCACCAGAAGGGGCTTTAGGTGAGGCATATGAACCTCTAGCCATATTACTTCACCAGTATTTAACATTATCCAGATACTGACTGTTAACACTTGGTGGTCTATAGCAGCTTCCCACCAGAAGGGGCTTTAGGTGAGGCATATGAACCTCTAGCCATATTACTTCACCAGTATTTAACATTATCCAGATACTGACTGTTAACACTTGGTGGTCTGTAGCAGCTTCCCACCAGAAGGGTCTTTAGGTGAGGCATATGAACCTCTAGCCATATTACTTCACCAGTATTTAACATTATCCAGATACTGACTGTTAACACTTGGTGGTCTATAGCAGCTTCCCACCAGAAGGGGCTTTAGGTGAGGCAGATGAACCTCTAGCCATATTACTTCACCAGTATTTAACATTATCCAGATACTGACTGTTAACACTTGGTGGTCTATAGCAGCTTCCCACCAGAAGGGGCTTTAGGTGAGGCATATGAACCTCTAGCCATATTATTTCAACAGTATTTAACATTAACAAGGGTGCCAATACTTTTGGAGTTAACTGTAAATCATTCCTGCCTGGCCTGAACTGCTACATGCTAGACCACACACCGTGTTTGTGTCTGTGTGTCAGTAACAACAACCTCTTGTCCCTTCTCCCACTGCGACAACATCTGCAGGTCAGGGATTGGCCGAGTCAGCCAGCCAGACCCACACCACAACCTGGGATAAATGGAGGGAAATCATGATTCACAAGGAGGGATCTCAAAGGAAGGAAGAGAGTGTGTGTGTGTGTGTGTGTGTGTGTGTGTGTGTGTGTGTGTGTGTGTTTGCATAGTCCCTTCCAGGAAGAAATTAAATATAATTATGTACAGCTAAACAAATACAGTGCCATTTTGCTAATTGGACTACTACTGTATTCAAAGGCTTTACGCAAGGGGATGAACCTATTGGTGGTGTTGATAGTCTATTATTGGGAGGGGGACGGGGGTGGGGAAGAGGGATGGGTAGGGGGTGGGGAAGAGGGAGGGGGATGGGGAAGAGGGAGGGGTAGGGTTGAGGAAGGGGAGAAAGTGAGGGGAGAGCAGGAGGGGAAGAGGGAGGGGGATGGGGAAGGAGAGGGTGGAGGTTGGAGGAAGGGAGGGAGATGGAGTGGGACGGAGGAGGTTGGAGGAAGGGAGGGAGATGGAGTGGGAGGGAGGAGGTTGGAGGAAGGGAGGGAGATGAGTGGGAGGGAGGAGGGGGGAGGTTGGGGAGAAAGGGAGGGAGAGAGAGGGGGAGAGCAGGAGGGGGAGAGGTGAGTGGGAGGGAGAGGAGGAGGGGACAAGGGAGGGAGGAGGGGGGAGGTTGGGGAGAAAGGGAGGGAGAGAGAGGGGGAGAGCAGGAGGGGGAGAGGTGAGTGGGAGGGAGAGGAGGAAGGGACAAGGGAGGGAGGGAGGGAGGGAGGGAGGGAGGGAGGGAGGGAGGGAGGGAGGGTGTGTGTGTTTGCATACGGCATAGTGCCTTCCAGGAAGACATGAAATAGAATTCTAAACAACTACAGTACGATCAACATCTTCATTTGCACGTGGCAGAAGGTGTAAATACATTATGTACTGTGGTATATTATATACTTCTATATATACTATATATACTATATGTACTGTAATGAGGTGGTATATTATATACTTCTATATATACTATATGTACTGTAATGAGGTGGTATGTTATATACTTCTATATATACTACATATACTGTAATGAGGTGGTATATTATATATTTCTATATATAGTATATGTACTGTAATGAGGTGTTATATTATATACATCTATATATACTTTATGTACTGTGGTATATTATATACTTCTATATATACTATATGTACTGTAATGATGTGGTATATTATATACTTATATATATACTATATGCACTTTAATGAGGTGTTATATTATATACATCTATATATACTTTATGTACTATGGTATATTATATACTTCTATACGTACTGTAATGGGGTGGAATATTATATACTTCTATATATACTATATGTACTGTAATGGGGTGGAATATTATATACTTCTATATATACTATATGTACTGTAATGGGGTGGTATATTATATACTTATATATATACTATACGTACTGTAATGGGGTGGAATATTATATACTTCTATATATACTATATGTACTGTAATGGGGTGGAATATTATATACTTCTATATATACTATATGTACTGTAATGAGGTGGTATATTATATACTTCTATATATAGTATATGTACTGTAATGAGGTGTTATAGTATATACATCTATATATACTTTATGTACTGTGGTATATTATATACTTCTATATATACTATATGTACTGTAATGGGGTGGTATATTATATACTTCTATATATACTATATGTACTGTAATGGAGTGGTATATTATATACTTATATATATACAGTACGAGTCAAAAGTTTGGACACATCTACTCATTAAAGGGTTTTTCTACATTGTAGAATAATAGTGAAGACATCAAAACTATGAAATAACACATATGGAATCATGTAGTAACCAGAAAGTGTTAAACAAATAAAAATATATTTGAGATTCTTCAAAGTAGCCACCCTTTGCCTTGATGACAGCTTTGCACATTCTTGGCATTCTCTCAACCAGCTTCATGAGGTAGTCACCTGGAATGCATTTCAATTAACAGGTGTGCCTTGTTAAAAGTACATTTGTGGAATTTCTTTCCTTCTTAATCCATTTAAGCCAATCAGATGTGTTGTGAAAAGGTAGTGATGGTATACAAAAGAGAGCCCTATTTGGTGAAAGACCAAGTCATTATCATGGCAAGAAAAGCTCAAACTACCAAGCTTTAATTATGCTAATTACTTTCAGAGAAAATGGAGAGAACTTAGTACTGGCCCTGTGCCATTTTCAGGTGAACTCATATAACCCAGAGCTATAGTTAGCTCTTTTATCTTTTATCTGTGTCAGATTGGGCCGTGAGAAACATGTACCTGTTCCTTGCCAGAGGGTGTCTCGGTCCAGAGCAGTCTGTACCCCAGCAGGGGCCCGTTGGCGTAGACCGGGGCGTCCCAGGAGGCCTGGATGGAGGTGGGGGAGATGGACTCTACCTGGAGGTTCTCCACCGGCCCGGGGACCTGCACTGTTGGGACAGGAACACATGAACGGATCAGAAACACACACACACACAGACATGATCGGATCAGAACGAGACATACATCAGACACACAGATTCACACACAAATCATAGATCACGCACGCACACACACACACACACACACACACACACACACACACACACACACACACACACACACACACACACATAGATACATGGAGAACAGGAGAGTTAAACATAATTCCTTTTCCACTAAATTGAGGTGCCTCCAAGGCATCACTCCAATCCTCCGTCGCCATAAGGCTTTAACCCATTACAGTCTAAGCTTCGTCACATTGTAAGGCTTTAACCCATTACAGTCTAAGCTCCGTCACATTGTAAGGCTTTAACCCATTACAGTCTAAGCTCCGTCACATTGTAAGGCTTTAACCCATTACAGTCTAAGCTCCGTCACATTGTAAGGCTTTAACCCATTACAGTCTAAGCTCCGTCGCTGTAAGGCTTTAACCCATTACAGTCTAAGCTCCGTCACATTGTAAGGCTTTAACCCATTATAGTCTAAGCTCCGTCACATTGTAAGGCTTTAACCCATTACAGTCTAAGCTCCGTCACTGTAAGGCTTTAACCCATTACAGTCTAAGCTCCGTCACATTGTAAGGCTTTAACCCATTACAGTCTAAGCTCCGTCACATTGTAAGGCTTTAACCCATTACAGTCTAAGCTCCGTCAGATTGTAAGGCTTTAACCCATTACAGTCTAAGCTCCGTCACATTGTAAGGCTTTAACCCATTACAGTCTAAGCTCCGTCACATTGTAAGGCTTTAACCCATTACAGTCTAAGCTCCGTCACATTGTAAGGCTTTAACCCATTACAGTCTAAGCTCCGTCGCTGTAAGGCTTTAACCCATTACAGTCTAAGCTCCGTCGCTGTAAGGCTTTAACCCATTACAGTCTAAGCTCCGTCACATTGTAAGGCTTTAACCCATTACAGTCTAAGTTCTGTCACATTGTAAGGCTTTAAACCATTACAGTCTAAGCTCCGTCACATTGTAAGGCTTTAAACCATTACAGTCTAAGCTCCGTCACATTGTAAGGCTTTAACCCATTACAGTCTAAGCTCCGTCACATTGTAAGGCTTTAACCCATTACAGTCTAAGCTCCGTCACATTGTAAGGCTTTAACCCATTACAGTCTAAGCTCCGTCACATTGTAAGGCTTTAACCCATTACAGTCTAAGCTCCGTCGCTGTAAGGCTTTAAACATCATTAGAAATGACTACACAGCATTATAACAGCATTATAACAGCATTATAACAGCTTTATAACAGCTTTATAACAGCATTATAACAGCATTATAACAGCATTATAACAGCATTATAACAGCATTATAACAGCATTATAACAGCATTATAACAGCATTATAACAGCATTATAACAGCAGTATAACAGCATTATAACACTTGTTGTCAATGTAATGCTAATGGTTTTACCCATACCTAACTCTAATGATAATGTCTTTAGGCCTGATTTTAAAAAAACAGATAAACATGCAACTAGAGTACAGTACTTACACTGTACCTATACAGTAAGGTGTGTGTGTGTTTACTTACACTGTACCTATACAGTAAGGTGTGTGTGTGTTTACTTACACTGTACCTATACAGTAAGGTGTGTGTGTGTTTACTTACACTGTACCTATACAGTAAGGTGTGTGTGTGTTTACTTACACTGTACCTATACAGTAAGGTGTGTGTGTGTTTACTTACACTGTACCTATACAGTAAGGTGTGTGTGTGTTTACTTACACTGTACCTATACAGTAAGGTGTGTGTGTGTTTACTTACACTGTACCTATACAGTAAGGTGTGTGTGTGTTTACTTACACTGTACCTATACAGTAAGGTGTGTGTGTGTTTACTTACACTGTACCTATACAGTAAGGTGTGTGTGTGTTTACTTACACTGTACCTATACAGTAAGGTGTGTGTGTGTTTACTTACACTGTACCTATACAGTAAGGTGTGTGTGTGTTTACTTACACTGTACCTATACAGTAAGGTGTGTGTGTGTGTGTGTGTTTACTTACACTGTACCTATACAGTAAGGTGTGTGTGTGTTTACTTACACTGTACCTATACAGTAAGGTGTGTGTGTGTTTACTTACACTGTACCTATACAGTAAGGTGTGTGTGTGTGTTTACTTACACTGTACCTATACAGTAAGGTGTGTGTGTGTTTACTTACACTGTACCTATACAGTAAGGTGTGTGTGTGTTTACTTACACTGTACCTATACAGTAAGGTGTGTGTGTGTTTACTTACACTGTACCTATACAGTAAGGTGTGTGTGTGTTTACTTACACTGTACCTATACAGTAAGGTGTGTGTGTGTTTACTTACACTGTACCTATACAGTAAGGTGTGTGTGTGTTTACTTACACTGTACCTATACAGTAAGGTGTGTGTGTGTTTACTTACACTGTATCTATACAGTAAGGTGTGTGTGTGTTTACTTACACTGTACCTATACAGTAAGGTGTGTGTGTGTTTACTTACACTGTACCTATACAGTAAGGTGTGTGTGTGTTTACTTACACTGTACCTATACAGTAAGGTGTGTGTGTGTTTACTTACACTGTACCTATACAGTAAGGTGTGTGTGTGTTTACTTACACTGTACCTATACAGTAAGGTGTGTGTGTGTTTACTTACACTGTACCTATACAGTAAGGTGTGTGTGTGTTTACTTACACTGTACCTATACAGTAAGGTGTGTGTGTGTTTACTTACACTGTACCTATACAGTAAGGTGTGTGTGTGTTTACTTACACTGTACCTATACAGTAAGGTGTGTGTGTGTTTACTTACACTGTACCTATACAGTAAGGTGTGTGTGTGTTTACTTACACTGTACCTATACAGTAAGGTGTGTGTGTGTTTACTTACACTGTACCTATACAGTAAGGTGTGTGTGTGTTTACTTACACTGTACCTATACAGTAAGGTGTGTGTGTGTTTACTTACACTGTACCTATACAGTAAGGTGTGTGTGTGTTTACTTACACTGTACCTATACAGTAAGGTGTGTGTGTGTTTACTTACACTGTACCTATACAGTAAGGTGTGTGTGTGTTTACTTACACTGTACCTATACAGTAAGGTGTGTGTGTGTTTACTTACACTGTACCTATACAGTAAGGTGTGTGTGTGTTTACTTACACTGTACCTATACAGTAAGGTGTGTGTGTGTTTACTTACACTGTACCTATACAGTAAGGTGTGTGTGTGTTTACTTACACTGTACCTATACAGTAAGGTGTGTGTGTGTTTACTTACACTGTACCTATACAGTAAGGTGTGTGTGTGTTTACTTACACTGTACCTATACAGTAAGGTGTGTGTGTGTTTACTTACACTGTACCTATACAGTAAGGTGTGTGTGTGTTTACTTACACTGTACCTATACAGTAAGGTGTGTGTGTGTTTACTTACACTGTACCTATACAGTAAGGTGTGTGTGTGTTTACTTACACTGTACCTATACAGTAAGGTGTGTGTGTGTTTACTTACACTGTACCTATACAGTAAGGTGTGTGTGTGTTTACTTACACTGTACCTATACAGTAAGGTGTGTGTGTGTTTACTTACACTGTACCTATACAGTAAGGTGTGTGTGTGTTTACTTACACTGTACCTATACAGTAAGGTGTGTGTGTGTTTACTTACACTGTACCTATACAGTAAGGTGTGTGTGTGTTTACTTACACTGTACCTATACAGTAAGGTGTGTGTGTGTTTACTTACACTGTACCTATACAGTAAGGTGTGTGTGTGTTTACTTACACTGTACCTATACAGTAAGGTGTGTGTGTGTGTTTACTTACACTGTACCTATACAGTAAGGTGTGTGTGTGTTTACTTACACTGTACCTATACAGTAAGGTGTGTGTGTGTGTGTGTGTGTGTGTGTGTGCGTGCGTGCGTGTGTGTGTGTGTGTGTGTTTACTTACACTCTGGCGGCGTGGTGAGTTTGAGTGTCTCGGATCTCTCCCCAGGCCCGTTGTCGTTGTAGGCCACCACTCTGAAGGAGTAGGTCTCCTCTGGCTTCAGGTTACTGACAGTCAACTGGAGGGTCTCTGGCTCCGACACGTTCACAGATCTCTCCCTGAAACAGCAACAGACACGTTCACAGACCTCTTCCTGAAACAGCAACAGACACGTTCACAGACTTCTCCCTGAAACAGCAACAGACACGTTCACAGACCTCTTCCTGAAACAGCAGACACAGAGAGAGGAAACTCCCCCACATAGGAGACCCCCCACACACAGGAAACCCCCCCACACAGGAAACTCCCCCACACAGGAGACTCCCCCACACAGGAGACCCCCCACACAGGAAACTCCCCCACACAGGAGACTCCCCCACACAGGAAACTCCCCCACACAGGAGACCCCCCCACACACAGGAAACTCCCCCACCAGGAAACTCCCCCACACAGGAGACTCCCCCACACAGGAGACCCCCCACACAGGAAACTCCC
>NC_092158.1:5596195-5603695 GCF_045791955.1 Oncorhynchus clarkii lewisi | reverse complement strand
TCTCGGTTTCCAGCTTTGATGCACCTGTACTGACCTCGCCTTCTGGGTGATAGCGGGGTGAACAGGCAGTGGCTCGGGTGGTTGTTGTCCTTGATGATCTTTTTGGCCTTCCTGTGACATCGGGTGGTGTAGGTGTCCTGGAGGGCAGGTAGTTTGCCCCGGTGATGCGCGGGGCAGACCGTACCACCCTCCGGAAAGCCCTGCGGTTACGGACGGCGCAATTACAGTACCAGGCGGTGTGATACAGGATGCTCTCAATGGTGCATCTGTAAAAGTTTGTGAGGGTCTTGGGGGCCAAGACACATTTCTTGAGCTTCCTGAGGTTGATGAGGTGATGTTGCACCTTCTTCACCACACTGTCTGTGGGGGGTGGAACCATTTCAGATAGTCAGTGATGTGTACGCCGAGGAACTTTAAGCTTTCCACCTTCTCCACTGTAGCCTGGTCGATGCTCCCTCTGCTGTTTCCTGAAGTCCACGATAAGCTCCTTAGTTTTGTTGACGTTGAGGGAGAAGTTATTTTTCTAAATGGTGTGCTGTGCTGTGCTAGTTAATTTCCCTCTGTAGGACAGAGGCAGGGAGCTCATATCTTTTTCTCACCTCTGATAATGCTCTGATGCAGAAATAGTCCTGTCACACAACACCAACCTCTCACACACACACACACACACACACACACACACACACACACACACACACACACACACACACACACACACACACACACATACACCAGTCTATGTCACACACACTGGGAAATGTCACACACACCAGCCTCACAGCCTAACACACATCGTCACCAGGGAATGAGTATCACGGCCAAACTAACCCTGTTAAGAACAGTGGACACTGTCTTCATATAAAATATCTCTGAAAAGACCACTACTTGGCAACTCTTTTAGGATATATGTGTTGAATGAAGTTGAGATTTTCAACGGGCTTACACCGACAACGGACACATCTACTTATTATGGGAAGATATTGCCTTTCATTAAGGTGCTCGGATAAATCTGATGTATCTGTCCAAACGCCTTCTAGATAAAGGTCAAGGGTCAGGGGGTCATCCTGTGGAATTAATTTTTTTAAATGTATTTTTTTACCTTTATTTAACTAGGCAAGTCAGTTAAAGAACAAATTATTACTTACAATGACGGCCACCTGGTACTGAAATTATTTAAGGTCAGGGGTCAGGGGGGTCATCCTGTGGATATTATTTAAGGTCAGGGGTCAGGGGGTCCTCCTGTGGATATTATTTAAGGTCAGGGGGTCCTCCTGTGGATATTATTTAAGGTCAGGGGTCAGGGGGTCATCCTGTGGATATTATTTAAGGTCAGGGGTCAGGGGGTCATCCTGTGGATATTATTTAAGGTCAGGGGTCAGGGGGTCATCCTGTGGATATTATTTAAGGTCAGGGGTCAGGGGGTCATCCTGTGGATATTATTTAAGGTCAGGGGTCAGGGGGTCATCCTGTGGATATTATTTAAGGTCAGGGGTCAGGGGGTCATCCTGTGGATATTATTTAAGGTCAGGGGGTCATCCTGTGGATATTATTTAAGGTCAGGGGTCAGGGGGTCATCCTGTGGATATTCTTTAAGGTCAGGGGTCAGGGGGTAATCCTGTGGATATTCTTTAAGGTCAGGGGTCAGGGGGTCATCCTGTGGATATTCTTTAAGGTCAGGGATCAGGGGGTCATCCTGTGGATATTCTTTAAAAGCATTGTCTTGTACAGTAAGTCAATACTCTGCTACAGCTGCCAGAGTGATAGATCTGCATCCTAAATGGCACCCTATTCCCTATATAGTGCACTACTTTAGACCAGAGCCCTATGGAACCCTATTCCCTATATAGTGCACTACTTTAGACCAGAGCCCTATGGAACCCTATTCCCTATATAGTGCACTACTATAGACCAGAGCCCTATGGAACCCTATTCCCTATATAGTGTACTACTTTAGACCAGAGCCCTATGGAACCCTATTCCCTATATAGTGCACTACTTTAGACCAGAGCCCTATGGAACCCTATTCCCTATATATAGTGCACTACTTCAGACCAGAGCCCTATGGAATTCCCTATATATAGACTATATACACTCTTTTTGACCAGGGCCCATAGTGAACTATGTACGTGGGGGGATAGTATTTCATTTGTACGTGGGGGGATAGTATTTCATTTGGGATACACAGCTAGACCGCTCCACTGCACTGAAACCCCACACGTCACTCTATGGGAGTAGCCCCATTAGCCAAGCCTTCTCTGTGGGGAAGGGGGGAGGAAGGCCGAGCCCTAAATCTCACCCTATTATATACATAGGGCAATACGTTTGACCATGACCCATATAGTACTATGTAGAGAATAGAGTGCCATTTGGGACGGAGACAAAGAGGTTAGAGGGGGAGTTGCTGTCAAAGGCTTAATCCATTTAACATTTTTTGTGTGTTTAAAGCGCCGCAGAGAGAAAGTCCATTTTTCAGGCCTGCCATCTGCAAATACTTTCAAGCCATTGGTAAAAAGCCGATAGTCAAAGTGTTCGGCAGCGGAGGGCGCAGCGCAAAGGGTGATACTAAAGTACAGAAAGAAGTGTGTTTATAGAGTATGAATCACTGCACTTACAGACACGTTGAGAGAAATCTACATGAACGCTGCCTTGTTAAATCTACATGAACGCTGCCTTGTTAAATCTACATGAACGCTGCCTTGTTAAATCTACATGAACGCTGTCTTGTTAAATCTACATTAACGCTGCCTTGTTAAATCTACATGAATGCTGCCTTGTTAAATCTACATGAATGCTGCCTTGTTAAATCTACATGAACGCTGCCTTGTTAAATCTACATGAACGCTGCCTTGTTAAATGTACATGTACCATGTCTTGTTAAGTTTACATGTACCCTGTCTTGTTAAGTTTACATGTACCCTGTCTTGTTAAATCTACATGTACCCTGTCTTGTTAAATCTACATGTACCCTGTCTTGTTAAGTCTACATGTACCCTGTCTTGTTAAATCTACATGTACCCTGTCTTGTTAAATCTACATGTACCCTGTCTTGTTAAATCTACATGTACCCTGTCTTGTTAAATCTACATGTACCCTGTCTTGTTAAATCTACATGTACGCTGTCTTGTTAAATCTACATGTACCCTGTCTTGTTAAATCTACATGTACCCTGTCTTGTTAAATCTACATGTACCCTGTCTTGTTAAGTCTACATGTACCCTGTCTTGTTAAATGTACATGTTTCTCTCAGAACAGAATGTACAGTCAGTTACTGGTCATGGGGCTGCATCTGGAAAGGCACACTATTCCCAATATATTGCACTACTTTTGAACAGAGCCCTATGGGCCCTGACTAAACGTAGTGCACTATATAGGGCTCAGGGTGCCATTGAAGACAGTCAGTAAATATCTGCCTCTGTTCGCCATGCTCCAGCTAGTGTAACAGTCTCTGGTTCAGTTAAAGGGTTTATTAGACACGCATCATTACTAGAGGAATACCTTGGCACCCCCCCGCCACCCCCACGTTCCCTCCAGCCCAAGCTCCGTCTGATATACCCCTCACCACCCCCACGTTCCCTCCAGCCCAAGCCCAGTCTGATATTCCCCTCACCACCCCCACGTTCCCTCCAGCCCAAGCCCCGTCTGATATATCCCCCGCCACCCCCTACGGTACCCTCCAGCCCAAGACTCTTCCCTCCAGCCCAAGACTCTTCCCTCCAGCCCAAGACTCTTCCCTCCAGCCAAAGACTCTTCCCTCCAGCCCAAGACTCTTCCCTTCAGCCCAAGCCTCTTCCCTCCAGCCCAAGCCCCGTCTGATATACCCACTGCCACCCTCTACGGTTCCCTCCAGCCCAAGACCATCTGATATACCCCCCACCACCCATTATGGTTCCCTCCAGCCCAAGCCCCGTCTGATATACCCCCCGCCACCCCCTACGGTACCCTCCAGCCCAAGACTCTTCCCTCCAGCCCAAGACTCTTCCCACCAGCCCAAGACTCTTCCCTCCAGCCCAAGACTTCCCTCCAGCCCAAGACTCTTCCCTCCAGCCCAAGCCCCGTCTGATATAACCCCCACCACCCCCTACGGTTCCCTCCAGCCCAAGCCTCGTCTGATATACCCCCCACCACCCCCTACGGTTCCCTCCAGCCCAAGCCCCGTCTGACATTATAATGTATGGTCATGTAGTAAAAAGCATGTGTAGTAAGTGAACATGTTTATAGGTTGATCTGTGGAGAGACACATACAGATGGCTTTCCTGATGACCCCTCCATCATCCACTGAGCAAGAAGAAGAATGGCTCCATCCCAAACGGGTACCCGGTTTCCTATATAGGGCACTACACAACAAACAAAGTGGACAGTACCATTGACCGGCATCCATCTCCATTCATCCGTGTCCCAGTGCTATTTCAGACCAGTCTCTCTCTCTCCCCTCCCCACCATGCCTCTCTCTCGTTGATTAGCTGCATTTTGGGTTAGTGAGGGCTGATGAGCCTCAGCCTGGTTCACATTATAAACACATGATAACAGGAGCACTCTGTGTTTTACCTCCCAGTACGAAAAGTCCAGATGATGCTGGAGAGGGTTGGACAGTTTATAAAGCCTGTTGATGCTGTAGAGGGTTGGACAGTTTATACAGCCTGTTGATGCTGGAGAGGGTTGGACAGTTTATACAGCCTGTTGATGCTGGAGAGGGTTGGACAGTTTATACAGCCTGTTGATGCTGGGGAGGGTTGGACAGTTTACACAGCCTGCTGATGCTGGAGAGGGTTGGACAGTTTACACAGTCTGTTGATGCTGGAGAGGGTTGGACAGTTTATACAGCCTGTTGATGATGGAGAGGGTTGTACAGTTTATACAGCCTGCTGCCATTGCACTATGGACGCTTGTTCGTCTCCTGGTGCACGTGTGTGTGTTCCTGTGTGTGTTGTGTGTGTGTGTGTGTGTGTGTGTGTGTGTGTGTGTGTGTGTGTGTGTGTGTGTGTGAATCTCTCCTGGTGTGTGCGATCTACGCAGTGTGTGTGTATGTGTGTGTGCGTGCGTGCGTGTGTGTGTGTGTGTGTGTTCCTGTGTGTGTGTGTGTGTGTGTGTGTGTGTGTGTGCCCACTTTGCTGCCAGGCCTAATGCCAACTTCGGACTTGTTTTCAATCATTTTCAGGGCTCATTTCACGGGCAAGAAATAAACACTCTAATAACAAATACCGATCCAGTCAATTTGGTTCCCTACAGCCACCCATTGTTCATTTGAAATCAGTGCATATCTACGCTCTTAAAAATGTGTATAAATCTTTTTTTTAGTCTTTGATTACAAGTTATACAATATTAAAATCAGTAGCAACCCTGCATTTTTTTGTTTGTATTTTGTATTTATTATGGATCCCCATAAGTTCCTGCCAAGACAGCAGATGCTCTTCCTGGGGTTTATTATGGATCCCTATTAGTTCCTGCCAAGACAGCAGCTTCTCTTCCTGGGGTTTATTAAGGATCCCCATTAGTTCCTGCCAAGGCAGCAGCTACTCTTCCTGGGGTTTATTATGGATCCCCATTAATTCCTGCCAAGGCAGCAGCTACTCTTCCTGGGGTTTATTATGGATCCCCATGAGTTCCTGCCAAGGCAGCAGCTACTCTTCCTGGGGTTTATTATGGATCCCCATGAGTTCCTGCCAAGGCAGCAGCTACTCTTTCTGGGGTTTATTATGGATCCCCATTAGTTCCTGCCAAGGCAGCAGCTACTCTTACTGGGGTTTATTATGGATCCCCATAAGTTCCTGCCAAGGCAGCAGCTACTCTTCCTGGGGTTTATTATGGATCCCCATTAGTTCCTGCCAAGGCAGCAGCTACTCTTCCTGGGGTTTATTATGGATCCCCATTAGTTCCTGCCAAGGCAGCAGCTACTCTTCCTGGGGTTTATTATGGATCCCCATTAGTTCCTGACAAGGCAGCAGTTACTCTTCCTGGGGTTTATTATGGATCCCATTTAGTAACCTGACCAGGCAGCAGCTACTCTTCCTGGGGTTTATTATGGATCCCCATTAGTTCCTGCCAAGGCAGCAGCTACTCTTCCTGGGGTTTATTATGGATCCCCATTAGTTCCTGCCAAGGCAGCGGCTACTCGTTCTGGGGTTTATTATGGATCCCTATTAGTTCCTGCCAAGACAGCAGATGCTCTTCCTGGGGTTTATTATGGATCCCTATTAGTTCCTGCCAAGACAGCAGCTTCTCTTCCTGGGGTTTATTAAGGATCCCCATTAGTTCCTGCCAAGGCAGCAGCTACTCTTCCTGGGGTTTATTATGGATCCCCATTAATTCCTGCCAAGGCAGCAGCTACTCTTCCTGGGGTTTATTATGGATCCCCATTAGTTCCTGCCAAGGCAGCAGCTACTCTTCCTGGGGTTTATTATGGATCCCCATGAGTTCCTGCCAAGGCAGCAGCTACTCTTTCTGGGGTTTATTATGGATCCCCATTAGTTCCTGCCAAGGCAGCAGCTACTCTTCCTGGGGTTTATTATGGATCCCCATAAGTTCCTGCCAAGGCAGCAGCTACTCTTCCTGGGGTTTATTATGGATCCCCATTAGTTCCTGCCAAGGCAGCAGCTACTCTTCCTGGGGTTTATTATGGATCCCCATTAGTTCCTGCCAAGGCAGCAGCTACTCTTCCTGGGGTTTATTATGGATCCCCATTAGTTCCTGACAAGGCAGCAGTTACTCTTCCTGGGGTTTATTATGGATCCCATTTAGTAACCTGACCAGGCAGCAGCTACTCTTCCTGGGGTTTATTATGGATCCCCATTAGTTCCTGCCAAGGCAGCAGCTACTCTTCCTGGGGTTTATTATGGATCCCCATTAGTTCCTGCCAAGGCAGCGGCTACTCGTTCTGGGGTTTATTATGGATCCCTATTAGTTCCTGCAAAGACAGCAGATGCTCTTCCTGGGGTTTATTATGGATCCCTATTAGTTCCTGCCAAGACAGCAGCTTCTCTTCCTGGGGTTTATTAAGGATCCCCATTAGTTCCTGCCAAGGCAGCAGCTACTCTTCCTGGGGTTTATTATGGATCCCCATTAATTCCTGCCAAGGCAGCAGCTACTCTTCCTGGGGTTTATTAATGATCCCCATTAGTTCCTGCCAAGGCAGCAGCTACTCTTCCTGGGGTTTATTATGGATCCCCATGAGTTCCTGCCAAGGCAGCAGCTACTCTTTCTGGGGTTTATTATGGATCCCCATTAGTTCCTGCCAAGGCAGCAGCTACTCTTCCTGGGGTTTATTATGGATCCCCATAAGTTCCTGCCAAGGCAGCAGCTACTCTTCCTGGGGTTTATTATGGATCCCCATTAGTTCCTGCCAAGGCAGCAGCTACTCTTCCTGGGGTTTATTATGGATCCCCATTAGTTCCTGCCAAGGCAGCAGCTACTCTTCCTGGGGTTTATTATGGATCCCCATTAGTTCCTGACAAGGCAGCAGTTACTCTTCCTGGGGTTTATTATGGATCCCATTTAGTAACCTGA
>NC_092158.1:5593222-5596095 GCF_045791955.1 Oncorhynchus clarkii lewisi | reverse complement strand
CTGGGAGGTGGGATGTGGCTGGGAGGTGGGATGTATAGAACCAGGATGTGGCTGGGAGGTGGGATGTATAGAACCAGGATGTGGCTGGGAGGTGGGATGTATAGAACCAGGATGTGGCTGGGAGGTGGGATGTATAGAACCAGGATGTGTCTGGGAGGTGGGATGTATAGAACCAGGATGTGGCTGGGAGGTGGGATGTATAGAACCAGGATGTGTCTGGGAGGTGGGATGTATAGAACCAGGATGTGTCTGGGAGGTGGGATGTATAGAACCAGGATGTGGCTGGGAGGTGGGATGTATAGAACCAGGATGTGTCTGGGAGGTGGGATGTATAGAACCAGGATGTGGCTGGGAGGTGGGATGTGGCTGGTAGGTGGGATGTATAGAACCAGGATGTGGCTGGGAGGTGGGATGTATAGAACCAGGATGTGGCTGGGAGGTGGGATGTGGCTGGGAGGTGGGATGTATAGAACCAGGATGTGGCTGGGAGATGGGATGTGTCTGGGAGGTGGGATGTATAGAACCAGGATGTGGCTGGGAGGTGGGATGTGGCTGGGAGGTGGGATGTATAGAACCAGGATGTGGCTGGGAGGTGGGATGTATAGAACCAGGATGTGGCTGGGAGGTGGGATGTATAGAACCAGGATGTGGCTGGGAGGTGGGATGTATAGAACCAGGATGTGGCTGGGAGGTGGGATGTATAGAACCAGGATGTGGCTGGGAGGTGTGATGTATAGAACCAGGATGTGGCTGGGAGGTGGGATGTGGCAGGGAGGTGGGATGTATAGAACCAGGATGTGGCTGGGAGGTGGGATGTGTAGCACCAGGATGTGGCTGGGAGGTGGGGCCATCTCGAATGGGTTCTGGTTATTATGGTATGCACGTAGTGTGAGCAGAGGAAAGCTTCCGATGATTGGCTGATAGTGAGGTATCGATATCTGTCAGCCAGCCAGCTGGCTCCATTAGGTTGAATAGGACTGGAGGACCGGAGAGGAGAGGAGAGGAGAGGAGAGCAAATAGGACTAAAGAGGAGAGGACAAGAGAGGAGAGATGGAGGAGAGAAAAGGCTGCTGAGTTACGGTCTCTCTGTAATGTTCATTGTCTATGCCTTCATCAGCAGAGTCTGTTACTCTACTGAGACTCTGGACAGTCCTCTATCATCAGGGTATGTTACTATACTGAGGCTCTAGACAGTCCTCTATCATCAGGGTCTGTTACTATAATGAAACTCTAGACAGTCCTCTATCATCACGGTCTGTTACTATACTGAGACTCTAGACAGTCCTCTATCATCAGGGTCTGTTACTATACTGAGACTCTAGACAGTCCTCTATCATATGGGTCTGTTACTATACTGAGACTCTAGACAGTCCTCTATCATATGGGTCTGTTACTATACTGAGACTCTAGACAGTCCTCTATCTCTAGAGAGAGAGAGAGAGAGAGCGAAGGCGAGAGCGAGAGCGAGGTGGAGAGATGAGATGGAGACAGATGAACAGAGAAAGAGATGGAGAGATTGAGACAGATGAACAGAGAAAGAGAGAGGTGGAGACAGAGAGAGAGAGAGACAGAGACAGAGACACAGAGAGAGAGAGAGAGAGAGAGAGAGAGAGAGAGAGAGGTGGAGAGATGAGATAGAGACAGATTAACAGAGAAAGTAAGAGAGGCACCCAGCAGTTAGAGTCCTCAGCCCACTGACACCCTTATCAGACCAGAGCAACATCACACTCTACCTGAACAGAGCAATACTCAATCATGAATCATCGAAGCTAACAGAACTAAGTAATATTAAGAAATGCTGTAGATGGAAAGAAAGTAGTTTGGAAACCTACCAAAAAACAATTAGGCAACAACAAATTCAATCCCTTTTAGACAATTTCCTGGGTAAAACGTTCCACTGTAATAGTGAAGGTGTAAACTTGTCTGGGAGGTGGGATGTATAGAACCAGGATGTGGCTGGGAGATGGGATGTATAGAACCAGGATGTGGCTGGGAGATGGGATGTATAGCTTCCCTATCAAATCTAAAAATCTCAAATAGAAAACCGAAGAAAATGAACAACAATGACAAATGGTTTGATGAAATATGCAAAAAACTAAGAAAGACATTGCAAAACCTGTCCAACCAAAAACATAGAGACCCAGAAAACGTGAGTCTACGCCTTCACTATGGTGAATCACTAAAACAATACAGAAATACACTACGGAAAAAGAAGGAACAGCACGTCAGAAATCAGCTCAATGTAATTGAAGAATCCATAGACTCTAACCACTTCTGGGAAAATTGGAACACAAACAACAACATGAAGAATTATCTACCCAAACTTCTCCAATCTTTTTGACTCTATAACAAATAACAAACAGCAAAAACATATATATGATCAAATACAAATCTTAGAATCAGCTATTAAAGACTACCAGAACCCACTGGATTCTCCAATTACCTTGAATGAGCTATAGGACAAAATAAAAACCCTCCAACCCAAAAATCCCTGTGGTGTTGATGGTATCCTCAATGAAATGATACAATTTACAGACAAAAATTCCAATTGGCTATACTAAAACTCTTTAACATTATGTTTAGCTCTGGCATCTTCCCCAATATTTGGAACAAAGGACTGATCACCCCAATCCACAAAGGCCTCCTCGCCCTACTAGAATCTGAAGTCAAATGTCTACTGTTTGCTGATGATCTGGTGCTTCTGTCACCAACCGAGGAGGGTCTACAGCAGCACCTAGATCTTCTGAACAGATTCTGTCAGACTTGGGCCCTGACAGTAATTCTCAGTAAGACCAAAATAATGGTGTTCCAAAAAAGGTCCAGTCACCAGGACCACAAATACAAATTCCATCTAGACACTGTTGCCCTAGAGC
>NC_092158.1:5578222-5588222 GCF_045791955.1 Oncorhynchus clarkii lewisi | reverse complement strand
AAACAAGTTAACTTAAAGCCGTAGAGGGATCACATTGACCTCATAACCTCCACTGGATCCTATTATATACCTGAAAACATTCCTGTAAAAAGGCCAAATTAAATGTCAAGCGATCATCACTGGATAAACCTTCTCTCAGGGATGGAGACAGGAGAGAGGGAGAGGGTGGGGATTGAGACAGGAGAGAGGGAGAGGGTGGGGCTGGAGATAGGAGAGAGGGAGAGGGTGGGGGTGGAGACAGGAGAGAGGGAGAGGGTGGGGATTGAGACAGGAGAGAGGGAGAGGGTGGGGATTGAGACAGGAGAGAGGGAGAGGGTGGGGATTGAGACAGGAGAGAGGGAGAGAGTGGGGCTGGAGACAGGAGAGAGGGAGAGGGTGGGGCTGGAGACAGGAGAGAGGGAGAGGGTGGGGGTGGAGACAGGAGAGAGGGAGAGGGTGGGGCTGGAGACAGGAGAGAGGGAGAGGGTGGGGGTGGAGACAGGAGAGAGGGAGAGGGTGGGGCTGGAGATAGGAGAGAGGGAGAGGGTGGGGGTGGAGACAGGAGAGAGGGAGAGGGTGGGGATTGAGACAGGAGAGAGGGAGAGGGTGGGGCTGGAGACAGGAGAGAGGGAGAGAGTGGGGCTGGAGACAGGAGAGAGGGAGAGAGTGGGGCTGGAGACAGGAGAGAGGGAGAGGGTGGAGATTGAGACAGGAGAGAGGGAGAGGGTGGGGATTGAGACAGGAGAGAGGGAGAGGGTGGGGCTGGAGACAGGAGAGAGGGAGAGGGTGGGGCTGGAGATAGGAGAGAGGGAGAGGGTGGGGGTGGAGACAGGAGAGAGGGAGAGGGTGGGGATTGAGACAGGAGAGAGGGAGAGGGTGGGGCTGGAGACAGGAGAGAGGGAGAGGGTGGGGGTGGAGACAGGAGAGAGGGAGAGGGTGGGGGTGGAGACAGGAGAGAGGGAGAGGGTAGAGACAGGAGAGAGGGAGAGGGAGAGAGTGGGGGTGGAGTCAGTAGAGAGGGAGAGGGTGGGGCTGGAGACAGGAGAGAGGGAGAGGGTGGGGCTGGAGACAGGCGAGAGGGAGAGGGTGGAGACAGGAGAGATGAGAGATGAGAGAGGGAGAGAGTGGGGGTGGAGTCAGGAGAGAGGGAGAGGGTGGGGCTGGAGACAGGAGAGAGAGAGAGGGTGGGGGTGGAGACAAGAGAGAGGGAGAGGGTGGAGACAGGAGAGAGGGAGAGGGTGGGGCTGGAGACAGGAGAGAGGGAGAGGGTGGGGGTGGAGACAGGAGAGAGGGAGAGGGTGGGGGTGGAGACAGGCGAGAGGGAGAGGGTGGAGACAGGAGAGAGGAGAGAGGGAGAGAGTGGGGGTGGAGTCAGGAGAGAGGGAGAGGGTGGGGCTGGAGACATGAGAGAGAGAGAGGGTGGGGGTGGAGACAGGAGAAAGGGAGAGGGTGCGGCTGGAGACAGGCGAGAGGGAGAAGGTGGTGATTGAGACAGGAGAGAGGGAGAGGGTGGGGTGGAGACAGGAGAGAGGGAGAGGGTGGGGGTGGAGACAGGAGAGAGGGAGAGAGTGGGGCTGGAGACAGGAGAGAGGGAGAGAGTGGGGCTGGAGACAGGGGAGAGGGAGAGAGTGGGGCTGGAGACAGGAGAGAGGGAGAGAGTGGGGCTGGAGACAGGAAAGAGGGAGAGGGTGGAGACAGGAGAGAGGGAGAGCGTGGGGCTGGAGACAGGAGAGAGGGAGAGGGTGGGGCTGGAGATAGGAGAGAGGGAGAGGGTGGGGCTGGAGACAGGAGAGAGGGAGAGGGTGGGGCTGGAGACAGGAGAGAGGGAGAGGGTGGGGCTGGAGACAGGAGAGAGGGAGAGGGTGGGGGTGGAGACAGGAGAGAGGGAGAGGGTGGGGCTGGAGACAGGAGAGAGGGAGAGGGTGGGGCTGGAGACAGGAGAGAGGGAGAGGGTGGGGCTGGAGACAGGAGAGAGGGAGAGGGTGGGGCTGGAGACAGGAGAGAGCGAGAGGGTGGGGGTGGAGACAGGAGAGAGGGAGAGGGTGGGGCTGGAGACAGGAGAGAGGGAGAGGGTGGGGGTGGAGACAGGAGAGAGGGAGAGGGTGGGGCTGGAGACAGGAGAGAGGGAGAGGGTGGGGGTGGAGACAGGAGAGAGCGAGAGGGTGGGGCTGGAGACAGGAGAGAGGGAGAGGGTGGGGCTGGAGACAGGAGAGAGGGAGAGGGTGGGGTGGAGACAGGAGAGAGGGAGAGAGTGGGGATTGAGACAGGAGAGAGGGAGAGGGTGGGGTGGAGACAGGAGAGAGGGAGAGGGTGGAGACAGGAGAGAGGGAGAGCGTGGGGCTGGAGACAGGAGAGAGGGAGAGGGTGGGGTGGAGACAGGAGAGAGGGAGAGGGTGGGGGTGGAGACAGGAGAGAGGAAGAGGGTGGGGCTGGAGACAGGAGAGAGGGAGAGGGTGGGGCTGGAGACAGGAGAGAGGGAGAGGGTGGGGCTAGAGACAGGAGAGAGGGAGAGGGTGGGGATTGAGACAGGAGAGAGGGAGAGGGTGCGGCTGGAGACAGGAGAGAGGGAGAGAGTGGGGCTGGAGACAGGATAGAGGGAGAGGGTGGAGACAGGAGAGAGGGAGAGGGAGAGAGTGGGGATTGAGACAGGAGAGAGGGAGAGGGTGGGGCTGGAGACAGGAGAGAGGGAGAGGGAGAGGGTGGGGGTGGAGACAGGAGAGAGGGAGAGGGTGGGGCTGGAGACAGGAGAGAGGGAGAGGGTGGGGCTGGAGACAGGAGAGAGGGAGAGGGTGGGGCTAGAGACAGGAGAGAGGGAGAGGGTGGGGCTGGAGACAGGAGAGAGGGAGAGGGTGGGGCTGGAGACAGGAGAGAGGGAGAGGGTGGGGCTAGAGACAGGAGAGAGGGAGAGGGTGGGGCTAGAGACAGGAGAGAGGGAGAGGGTGGGGCTGGAGACAGGAGAGAGGGAGAGGGTGGGGCTGGAGACAGGAGAGAGGGAGAGGGTGGGGCTGGAGACAGGAGAGATGGAGAGGGTGGAGTCAGGAGAGAGGGAGAGGGTGGGGCTGGAGACAGGAGAGATGGAGAGGGTGGAGTCAGGAGAGAGGGAGAGGGTGGAGACAGGAGAGAGGGAGAGAGTGGGGCTGGAGACAGGATAGAGGGAGAGGCTGGAGACAGGAGAGAAACAATAAACAATCCAACAACCAACCGTGTGTAACGGGTTTCGTCAGAAGGATGAGACCAAGGCGCAGCGTTCTTTGAGTTCCACATAATTGAATAATGAAGTGAAACTTCTTAGAAAAAACAAAAACAATAAAGAAAACAACGACCGAACAGTTGTGTTGCGCCAACTACCTGCACACAACCGAAAGAACAAGATCCCACACTGAAGGAGGGACAAAAGATACCTAAGTATGATTCCCAATCAGAGACAACGACAGACAGCTGTCACTGAATGAGAACCATACCTGGCCAAACACAAAGAAATAGAAAACATAGAAACATGAACATAGACTGCCCACCCTAGTCACATGGTATATAACCAAAATAGAGAATACAAATCTAAGGTCAGGGCGTGCCAGGCGGGTATAGGACTTCATTCATCCTGTTGAATTAGTGTGTATGTCTGCATGCAAATGAACTAGAGGACAGCGGAGTCTTTTTGTCAAATTAATAAACCAATAAGATACAAGTCGAGCAAACAGCTGTTATTTCCCCCCCCCCTCCTCTCTCTACAGTACTCTGCAGCTCTCCTCTCTCCTCCTCCCTCCTCTTCTCTCCACTACTCCCTGTTGATCTCTTTGTCCTTGACCATGCATGGTGCTGGCCAGGCATCATATGCTGAACAAGGTAAATGTCACGGGAAGCCGCTGGCCTCAGTGAATTTACAAGGTGATCATTATGCCCCTCTGGACACCACGTCTAGGCTTCTCTCTTTACCTCTCTGTTCCTCTCCCTCTCTCTCCCATCACCACCCCCACCCTCTCCCTTTCTCCTGCCCTCCCTCCACCCCCCCTACCTCCCTCCCAGCCAGGGCAGAGTAGAGGGAGAGGAAGAGGGAGAGGAGAGATGACGAGGCAACTGAGAGGAGGAGAGAAGAAGTGAGGAGGCAGAGGAGAGGAGAGGACACACACCTATAGCAACACACACACACACACACACACCTATAGCAACACACACACACACACACACACACACACACACACACAGAAGACACAGGAGCCCTTAAATGCTGGTTTCGGTCTAATTAAACCAGTGAACAGAAGTCTTTGAGGTGATGTCACACTGAATTTAGTTTTTTAAGCTGTTATTTCCTTTACAGTGTCTTTGTTGCGTTTACTTATCAAAGTTAAGTACTAGTGCAGAGCTCCAGTCACGTGAGCGTATGCATGTCTATGGCTAATTGTCTACATACAAACAACTGTGGAGTGAATCATTAAAATGAACATTTTACCGCAGTGGGCTAAATCAGGGTGACACAGAGTGTTTCTCGGTAGTCTTGAACAAATCTATTTTGTAACAGAAGTATCCACCTCACACACATGGTTATGGGTTTAAAATACAGAAGACACCTGTACCATGTCAGATGTATAGAGTTGACATGTTTTACATTTTGAGTTTACATCCCAATATTACACTTTATGTACATCACAGTCAAAAGTTTGGACACACCTACTAATTCAAGGGATTTTCTATATTATTTTACTATTTTCTACATTGTAGAAGACATAAAAACTATGAAATAACACGGAATCATGTAGTAACTAAATATATTTTAGATTTGAGATTCTTCAAAGTAGCCACCCTTTGCCTTGATGACAGCTTTGCACACTCTTAGCGTTCTCTCAACCAGCTTCATGAGGTAGTCACCAGGAATGCATTTCAATGAACAGGTGTGCCTTGTTAAAAGTTATTTTGTGTAATTTCTTCCCTTTTTAATGTGTTTGAGCCAATCAGTTGTGTTGTGACAAGGTAGGGGTGGTATACAGAAGACAGTCCTATTTGGTAAAAGACCAAGTCCATATTATAGCAAGAACAGCTCAAATTAGCAAAGAGAAACGACAGTCCATCATTACTTTAAGACATGAAGGTCAGTCCATCATTACTTTAAGACATGAAGGTCAGTCCATCATTACTTTAAGACATGAAGGTCAGTCCATCATTACTTTAAGACATGAAGGTCAGTCCATCATTACTTTAAGACATGAAGGTCAGTCCATCATTACTATAAGACATGAAGGTCAGTCCATCATTACTTTAAGGCATGAAGGTCAGTCCATCATTACTTTAAGACATGAAGGTCAGTCCATCATTACTTTAAGACATGAAGGTCAGTCCATCATTACTTTAAGACATGAAGGTCAGTCCATCATTACTTTAAGACATGAAGGTCAGTCAATCCGGAACATTTCAAGAACTTTTGAAAGTTTCTTCAAGTGCAGTTGCAAAAACCATAAAGCGCTATGATGAAACTGGCTCTCAGGAGGACCGCCACAGGAAAGGAAGACCCAGAGTTACCTCTGCTGCAGAGGACAAGTTCATTAGCATTACCAGCCTCATAAATTGCAGCCAAAATAAATGGTTCACAGAGTTGAAGTAACAGACACATCTCAACATCAACTGTTCAGACGAGGCCATATACATCGTTCCTCACGGAGTTCCCTGAATTCCTATCGGACCTTGTAATCATGGCAGATAATATTCTAATTTTTGGTGACTTTAATATTTACATGGAAAAGTCCACAGACCCACTCCAAAAGGCTTTCGGAGCCATCATCGACTCAGTGGGTTTTGTCCAACATGTCTCCGGAACTACTCACTGTCACAGTCATACTCTGGACCTAGTTTTGTCCCGTGGAATAAATATTGTGGATCTTAATGTTTTTCCTCATAATCCTGGACTATCGGACCACCATTTTATTACGTTTGCAATCGCAACAAATAATTTGCTCAGACCCCAATCAAGGATCATCAAAAGTCGTGCTATAAATTCTCAGACAACCCAAAGATTCCTATATGCCCTTCCAGACTCCCTCTGCTACCCAAGAACGTCAGAGTAAAAAATCAGTTAACCACCTAACTGAGGAACTCAATTTAACCTAGATACCCTAGATGCAGTCGCACCCCTAAAAACTAAAAACATTTGTCATAAGAAACTAGCTCACTGGTACACCGAAAATACCCGAGCTCTGAAGCAAGCTTCCAGAAAATTGGAACGGAAATGGCGCCACACCAAACTGGAAGTCTTCCGACTAGCTTGGAAAGTGCAGTATCGAAGAGCCCTTACTGCTACTATTTTTACCAACTTAATTGAGGAAAATAAGAACAATCCCACATTTATTTTTGATACTGTCGCAAAGCTAACTAAAAAGCAGCATTCCCCAAGAGAGAATGGCTTTCACTTCAGCAGTGATGAATTCATGAACTTCTTTGATGAAAAGATCATGATCATTGGAAAGCAAATAACAGACTCCTCTTTAAATCTGCGTATCCCTTCAAAGCTCAGTTGTCCTGAGTCTGCACAACACTGACAGGACCTGGGATCAAGAGAGACACTCAAGTGTTTTAGTACTATATCTCTTGATACAATGATGAAAATAATCATGGCCTCTAAACCTTCAAGCTGCATACTGGACCCTATTCCAACTAAACTACTGAAAGAGCTGCTTCCTGTGCTTGGCCCTCCTGTGTTGAACATAATAAACGTCTCTCTATCCACCGGATGTGTACCAAACTCACTAAAAGTGGCAGTAATAAAGCCTCTCTTGAAAAAGACAAACCTTGACCCAGAAAATATGAAAAACTATATAAAAAACTAGTTTCTAAAACTGTTTGAATCATGTCTGTGAGTATAACAGAACTTATTTGGCAGGCGAAACCCAGAGGACAAACCATTCAGAATTTTTGTTAATGTTGTTGAGGTCAGTTTTCAGTGGGAATCTAGATTTCTTCTTGCAGTTCATATCGTTTCCACTGGATGTCAACAGTCTTTAGAAATTGGTTGAGGTTATCCCTTTGAGAAATGAAGAAGTACGAGGGTAAAGAGAAGAACTGTTTGTTACCTGAAAGCTACACTTTGTTTTCCTCCGGTATTGAACACAGTTTAAACTATTTGTCTTAAATTATTAGCGATTATTTACATTAAAAAAAGACCTAAAGTTTATTTTAGAAAAGTTGTTTGAAATGTTTGGACAAAGATTACAGGTAATTTATGATATATTTTGTCACGTTGCGCGAGTTGGAACCGGTGTTTTTTCTGGATCAAACTCGCCAAATAAATTGACATTTTGGATATATATGGATGGAATTAATCAAACAAAAAGGACCATTTGTGATGTTTATGGGACACATTGGAGTGCCAACAGAAGAAGCTCGTCAAAGGTAAGGCATGAATTATATCATTATGTCAGCGTTAAGTGTCGCGCCTGGCGGGTTGAAATATGATGGTCTGTGTTTGTTTGTGTGTTTGTATGAAGGAGAGTGCTGCAGCTAACAAATGCTCAGCATATGTGGGAACTCCTTCAAGACGGTTGGAAAAGCATTCCTAATGAAGCTGGTTGAGAGAATGCCAAGAGTGTGCAAAGCTGTCATCAAGTCACATGGTGGCTACTTTGAAGAATCTAAAATCTAAAATATATTTCTATTTGTTTAATACTTTTTTTGGTTACCACATGATTCCATATGTGTTATTTCATAGTTCTGATGTCGTCACTATTATTTCTATAATGTAGAAAATAGTAAAAATGAAGAAAAACCCTTGAATGGGTGGGTGTGTCCAAACGCTTGGCTGGTACTTCACAGAAGACTGAAATATAACAAACCTGTTTGACGTGGAAACACAAGATTTTCGTAATTTAAATTTTTTATTAAATGACAATATTTTTACTGATGAAATATTGTAAAATATGAGTACCACATGAGGCCAAAGATGTTGTTTATGAGGCGCGTTCGGTCAGTGACTGCTGGAAAGTGCTACATGCAGACATTTGTTTAGCTAGAATCCAATATGAGGGACAGTCAGGAACGAAATGCCAGGAGGGGCACGTTCACAGTGACAGGCCTTTAACTAATTAACAAACACACCCTCATGTCTAAATATGAACCTCCATTACATTTAAAATAGGTGGTGGGGGGGTTGTGGGTTGGATACAAAATAAAATAAAAATTAAATGTATAATTTATTATTATTATTATTGTTATTATTATTATTATTATTATTATTATTATTATTATTATTATTATTATTATTATTATTATTATATATACCCCTGATTCCTGTAGAATATAACTTATAAATGTTTCCTGAGTCTAACCATAACCCAAAAGATAAGCTTGTTTTATTCAAATATTTGTAAACAGTGTAAACAACCACTGTGAAGCCTGTTTCCCTGTCCACATGTCTACCTGTCTCCCTGTCTCTCTGTCTCTCTCTCTATCTCCCTGTCTACCTGTCTCCCTGTCTACCTGTCTCTCTATCTCCCTATCTGCCTGTCTATCTGTCTCTCTATCTCCCTGTCTACTTGTCTCCCTGTCTACCTGTCTCTATATCTCTCTGTCTACCTGTCTCTCTATCTCCCTGTCTCTCTGTCTACATGTCTCTCTATCTCTCTGTCTCCCTGTCTACCTGTCTCTCTATCTCTCTGTCTACCTGTCTCTCTATCTCCCTATCTCCCTATCTACCTGTCTACCTATCTCCCTGTCTATCTATCTCTCTGTCTACCTGTCTCTCTATATCCTTTTCTCCCTGTCTACCTGTCTCCCTGTCTACTTGTCTCTCTATCTCTCTGTCTCCCTGTCTCTCTATCTCCCTATTTAACTGTCTCTCTATCTCCCTATCTAACTGTCTCTCTATCTCTCTGTCTACCTGTCTCCCTGTCTACCTATCTCTCTGTCTACCTGTCTCTCTGTATCCCTGTCTCTCTATCTCCCTATCTAACTGTCTACCTGTATTCCTGTCTACCTGTCTCTCTGTCTACCTGTCTCTCTGTCTCTATGTCTACCTGTCTCTCTGTATGCATGTCTACCTGTCTCTCTGTCTCCCTGTCTACCTGTCTCTCTATCTCTCTATCTAACTGTCTCTCTATCTCTCTGTCTATCCTGTCTTCCTGTGTACCTGTCTATCCTGTCCCCCTGTCTATCTGTCTACCTGTCAATTCAATTCAAGGGAAACATGTGTTAACATTGCCAAAGCAAGTGAGGTAGATAATATACAAAAGTGAAATAAACAATACAAATTAACAGTAAACATAACACATACAGAAGTTTCAAAATAATAAAGATATTACAAATGTCATACCTGTCTCCATGACTCCCTGTCTCCCGGTGTACCTGTCTCCCTGTCTCCCTGTGTACCTGTCTCCCTATCTCTCTGTCTACCTGTCTCCCTGTGTACATGTCTCCCTGTATCCCTGTGTACATGTCTCCTGTGTACCAGTCTACCTGTATCCCTGTGTACCTGTCTACCTGTGTACCTGTCTCCTTATCTCCCTGTCTCCCTGTGTACCTGTCTCCCTGTCTACCTGTCTCCCTGTGTACCTGTCTACCTGTCTCCCTGTGTACCTGTCTCCCTGTCTCCCTGTCTACTTGTTTCCCTGTGTACCTGTCTACCTGTCTACCTGTCTACCTGTCTCCCTGTGTACCTGTGTACCTGTCTCCCTGTGTACATGTCGCCCTGTGTACCTGTCTCCGTGTGTACCTGTCTCCCTGTCTCCCTGTGTACATGTCTCCCTAACTCCCTGTGTACCTGTCTACCTGTCTCCCTGTGTACCTGTCTACCTGTCTCCCCGTGTACCTGTCTCCCTGTGTACCTGTCTCCCTGTCTCCCTGTGTACCCGTCTCCCTGTGTACCTGTCTCCCTGTATCCCTGTGTACCTGTCTCCCTGTGTACCTGTCTCCCTGTCTCCCTGTGTACCTGTCTCCCTGAGTACCTGTCTCCCTGTGTACCTGTCTCCCTGTGTACCTGTGTACCTGTCTCCCTGTGTACCTGTCTCCCTGTGTACCTGTCTCCCTGTGTACCTGGATCCCTGTG
>NC_092158.1:5498222-5573222 GCF_045791955.1 Oncorhynchus clarkii lewisi | reverse complement strand
TAGGTGTCTCTCTCTATGTCTCTCTCTTTAGGTGCCACTATCTGTCTCTCTCTAGATGTCTCTCTCTAGGTATATCTCTGTCTATCTCTATGTGTCTCTCTCTGTCTCTATCTGATTGTTCTCTCTATGTCTCTCTCTCTAGGTGTCTCTCTCCTTCACTCTTTCTGTCTCTCTCAGGTGTCTCTCTCTCTGTCTCTCTAGGTGTCTTTCGCTATCTCTCTCTAGATGTCTCTCTCTAGGTGTATCTCTCTCTGTGTCTCTCTCTCTCTGTCTCTCTAGGTGTCTTTCACTACCTCTCTCCAGGTGTCTCTCTCCAGGTGTCTCTCTCCTGGTGTCTCTCTCTAGATGTCTCTCTCTTGGTGTCTCTCTCTCTCTAGTTGTCTCTCTATATAGGAATAGGCTTTAGGAAGGCACTGCACAGATTCATTCCTTTTCAGCTCATTACAAGACATTTTTATTTTGGGATAGTTAATAGAGATTCTGCACAGCCGAGGAGAATTTAAAATCCAGCCAGAAAAACCGAATTTTTTTTAAAACTCCAAGTTTCTCTGATAACACTAGTCCCGTGTGTATCGTCATTCCTGTGTTTTGAGAGACATTACATAGTTTGACAGATGAAACCCTGGCTGTAACGTAGTCAGTAGATTACCTAGACATATTTAATGAAACCCTGGCTGTAACGTAGTCAGTAGATTACCTAGACATATTTAATGAAACCCTGGCTGTAACGTAGTCAACAGATTACCTAGACATATTTAATGAAACCCTGGCTGTAACATAGTCAGTAGATTACCTAGACATATTTAATGAAACCCTGGATGTAACATAGTCAACAGATTACCTAGACATATTTAATGAAACCCTGGCTGTAACATAGTCAGTAGATTACCTAGACATATTTAATGAAACCCTGGATGTAACATAGTCAACAGATTACCTAGACATATTTAATGAAACCCTGGCTGTAACATAGTCAGTAGATTACCTAGACATATTTAATGAAATCGTGGCTGTAACATAGTCAACAGATTACCTAGACATATTTAATGAAACCCTGGCTGTAACATAGTCAGTAGATTACCTAGACATATTTAATGAAATCGTGGCTGTAACGTAGTCAGTAGATTACCTAGACATATTTAATGAAATTGTGGCTGTAACATAGTCAGTAGATTACCTAGACATATTTAATGAAATCGTGGCTGTAACGTAGTCAGTAGATTACCTAGACATATTTAATGAAATCGTGGCTGTAACGTAGTCAGTAGATTACCTAGACATATTTAATGAAATCGTGGCTGTAACGTAGGCAATAGATTGCAATGCAGGGCATCCCCGAACTAAATTATTTTCAAATTGAAAGTTCACTTTCTCATCCATTAGGATGGAGGATGGAGGATGGAGGATAGAGGATAGAGGATGGAGGATGGAGTAGGATGGAGGATGGAGAATGGAGTAGGATGGGGGATGGAGGATGGAGTAGGATGGGGGATGGACGAGGGAGGATGGAGTAGGATGGGGGATGGAGGATGGAGTAGGATGGGGGATGGAGGATGGAGTAGGATGGGGGATGGAGGATGGAGGATGGAGTAGGATGGGGGATGGAGGATGGAGTAGGATGGGGGATGGAGGATGGAGTAGGATGGGGGATGGAGGATGGAGTAGGATGGAGGATGGAGGATGGAGGATGGAGGATGGAGGATGGAGGATGGAGGATGGAGTAGGATGGGGGATGGAGGATGGAGTAGGATGGGGGATGGAGGATGGAGTAGGATGGAGGATGGAGTAGGATGGGGGATGGAGGATGGAGTAGGATGGAGGATGGAGGATGGAGGATGGAGGATGGAGTAGGATGGGGGATGGGGGATGGAGTAGGATGGAGGATGGAGGATGGAGTAGGATGGAGGATGGAGGATGGAGTAGGATGGAGGATGGAGGATGGAGGATAGAGGATGGAGGATGGAGTAGGATGGAGGATGGAGGATGGAGTAGGATGGGGGATGGAGGATGGAGTAGGATGGGGGATGGAGGATGGAGTAGGATGGGGGATGGAGGATGGAGTAGGATGGAGGATGGAGGATGGAGGATGGAGGATGGAGTAGGATGGGGGATGGAGGATGGAGTAGGATGGAGGATGGAGGATGGAGGATGGACGATGGAGGATGGAGGATGGAGTAGGATGGGGGATGGAGGATGGAGTAGAATGGAGGATGGAGGATGGAGTAGGATGGAGGATGGAGGATGGAGGATGGAGGATGGAGTAGGATGGAGGATGGAGGATGGAGTAGGATGGAGGATGGAGGATAGAGTAGGATGGAGGATGGAGGATGGAGGATAGAGGATGGAGTAGGATGGAGGATGGAGTAGGATGGAGGATGGAGGATGGAGTAGGATGGAGGATGGAGGATGGAGGATAGAGGATGGAGGATAGAGTAGGATGGAGGATGGAGGATAGAGTAGGATGGAGGATGGAGGATGGAGGATAGAGGATGGAGGATGGAGTAGGATGAGGATGGAGGATAGAGTAGGATGGAGGATGGAGGATGGAGGATAGAGGATAGAGGATGGAGTAGGATGGAGGATGGAGTAGGATGGAGGATGGAGGATGGAGTAGGATGGAGGATGGAGGATGGAGGATGGAGGATGGAGGATAGAGGATGGAGGATAGAGTAGGATGGAGGATGGAGGATAGAGTAGGATGGAGGATGGAGGATGGAGGATAGAGGATGGAGGATGGAGGATGGAGGATAGAGTAGGATGGAGGATGGAGGATGGAGGATGGAGTAGGATGGAGGATGGAGGATGGAGGATAGAGGATGGAGGATGGAGGATAGAGGATGGAGGATGGAGTAGGATGGAGGATGGAGGATGGAGTAGGACAGAGGATGGAGGATGGAGTAGGATAGAGGATGGAGGATGGAGTAGGATAGAGGATGGAGTAGGATAGAGGATGGAGGATGGAGTAGGATGGAGGATGGAGGATGGAGTAGGATAGAGGATGGAGGATGGAGTAGGATAGAGGATGGAGGATGTAGTAGGATAGAGGATGGAGTAGGATAGAGGATGGAGGATAGAGTAGGATGGAGGATGGAGGATGGAGGATGGAGTAGGATAGAGGATGGAGGATGGAGTAGGATAGAGGATGGAGGATGGAGTAGGATAGAGGATGGAGGATAGAGGATAGAGGATGGAGTAGGATAGAGGATGGAGGATGGAGTAGGATAGAGGATGGAGGATGGAGTAGGATAGAGGATGGAGGATGGGGGATAGAGTAGGATGGAGGATGGAGGATGGAGTAGGATAGAGGATGGAGGATGGAGTAGAATAGAGGATGGAGGATGGAGTAGGATAGAGGATGGAGGATAGAGGATAGAGGATGGAGTAGGATAGAGGATGGAGGATGGAGTAGGATAGAGGATGGAGGATGGAGTAGGATAGAGGATGGATGATTGAGGATGGAGGATGGAGGATGGAGTAGGATGGAGGATAGAGGATGGAGTAGGATAGAGGATGGAGGATAGAGTAGGATAGAGGATGGAGGATGGAGTAGGATAGAGGATGGAGGATGGAGTAGGATAGAGGATGGAGGATAGAGGATGGAGGATGGAGTAGGATAGAGGATGGAGGATGGAGTAGGATGGAGGATGGAGTAGGATAGAGGATGGAGGATGGAGTAGGATGGAGGATGGAGTAGGATGGAGGATGGAGGATGGAGTAGGATGGAGGATGGAGTAGGATAGAGGATGGAGGATGGAGGATAGAGTAGGATAGAGGATGGAGGATGGAGTAGGATGGAGGATGGAGTAGGATGGAGGATGGAGGATGGAGTAGGATAGAGAATGGAGGATAGAGTAGGATAGAGGATGGAGGATGGAGTAGGATAGAGGATGGAGGATGGAGTAGGATAGAGGATGGAGGATAGAGGATGGAGGATGGAGTAGGATAGAGGATGGAGGATGGAGTAGGATGGAGGATGGAGTAGGATAGAGGATGGAGGATGGAGTAGGATGGAGGATGGAGTAGGATGGAGGATGGAGGATGGAGTAGGATGGAGGATGGAGTAGGATAGAGGATGGAGGATGGAGGATAGAGTAGGATAGAGGATGGAGGATGGAGTAGGATGGAGGATGGAGTAGGATGGAGGATGGAGGATGGAGTAGGATAGAGAATGGAGGATGGAGGATGGAGGATGGAGGATAGAGGATGGAGTAGGATGGAGGATAGAGGATGGAGTAGGATGGAGGATGGAGGATGGAGGATGGAGGATGGAGTAGGATAGAGGATGGAGGATGGAGGATAGAGGATGGAGTAGGATGGAGGATGGAGGATGGAGGATAGAGTAGGATAGAGGATGGAGGATGGAGGATAGAGGATGGAGTAGGATGGAGGATGGAGGATGGAGGATAGAGTAGGATGGAGTAGGATGGAGGATAGAGGATGGAGGATGGAGGATAGAGGATGGAGGATGGAGTAGGATGGAGTAGGATGGAGTATGGAGTAGGATGGAGGATGGAGGATGGAGGATGGAGGATGGAGGATGGAGTAGGATGGAGGATAGAGGATGGAGGATGGAGTAGGATAGAGGATGGAGGATGGAGTAGGATGGAGGATGGAGGATGGAGGATGGAGTAGGATAGAGGATGGAGGATGGAGGATGGAGTAGGATAGAGGATGGAGGATGGAGTAGGATGCAGGATGGAGGATGGAGTAGGATGGAGGATGGAGGATGGAGGATAGAGTAGGATGGAGTAGGATGGAGGATAGAGGATGGAGGATGGAGGATAGAGGATGGAGGATGGAGGATAGAGGATGGAGGATAGAGGATGGAGTAGGATGGAGGATGGAGGATGGAGGATAGAGTAGGATGGAGTAGGATGGAGGATAGAGGATGGAGGATGGAGGATAGAGGATGGAGGATCGAGTAGGATGGAGTATGGAGTAGGATGGAGGATGGAGGTCGGAGGATGGAGGATGGAGGGTGGAGGATGGAGTAGGATGGAGGATAGAGGATGGAGGATGGAGTAGGATGGAGGATGGAGGATGGAGTAGGATGGAGTAGGATGGAGGATGGAGGATGGAGGATGGAGTAGGATGGAGGATGGAGTAGGATGGAGGATGGAGGATGGAGGATGGAGGATGGAGGATAGAGGATGGAGTAGGATGGAGTAGGATGGAGGATGGAGGATGGAGGATAGAGGATGGAGTAGGATGGAGTAGGATGGAGGATGGAGGATGGAGTAGGATGGAGTAGGATGGAGGATGGAGGATGGAGGATAGAGGATGGAGTAGGATGGAGGATGGAGGATGGAGTAGGATAGAGGATGGAGGAGGATGGAGGATGGAGTAGGATGGAGGATGGAGGATGGAGGATGGAGGATAGAGGATGGAGTAGGATGGAGGATAGAGGATGGAGGATGGATTAGGATGGAGGATGGAGGATGGAGGATGGAGTAGGATGGAGGATGGAGGATGGAGGATGGAGGATAGAGGATGGAGGATGGAGTAGGATGGAGGATGGAGGATGGAGTAGGATAGAGGATGGAGGATGGAGGATGGAGGATGGAGGATGGAGGATAGAGGATGGAGGATGGAGGATGGAGTAGGATGGAGGATGGAGGATGGAGGATGGAGTAGGATGGAGGATGGAGGATAGAGGATGGAGGATGGAGTAGGATGGAGGATGGAGGATGGAGTAGGATAGAGGATGGAGGATGGAGGATGGAGGATGGAGTAGGATGGAGGATGGAGTAGGATGGAGGATGGAGGATGGAGGATGGAGGATGGAGGATGGAGGATGGAGTAGGATGGAGGATGGAGGATGGAGGATGGAGTAGGATGGAGGATGGAGGATAGAGGATGGAGTAGGATGGAGGATGGAGTAGGATGGAGGATGGAGGATGGAGGATGGAGGATGGAGGATGGAGGATGGAGTAGGATGGAGGATGGAGGATAGAGGATGGAGGATGGAGGATGGAGTAGGATGGAGTAGGATGGAGGATAGAGGATGGAGGATGGAGGATGGAGTAGGATGGAGGATGGAGTAGGATGGAGGATGGAGGATGGAGTAGGATGGAGGATGGAGTAGGATGGAGGATGGAGGATGGAGTAGGATGGAGGATGGAGGATAGAGGATGGAGGATGGAGTAGGATGGAGGATGGAGGATGGAGGATGGAGGATAGAGGATGGAGGATGGAGGATGGAGGATGGAGGATGGAGTAGGATGGAGGATGGAGGATGGAGTAGGATGGAGGATGGAGGATGGAGGATGGAGGATGGAGGATAGAGGATGGAGGATGGAGGATAGAGGATGGAGGATGGAGTAGGATGGAGGATGGAGGATGGAGTAGGATGGAGGATGGAGGATGGAGTAGGATGGAGGATGGAGGATGGAGTAGGATGGAGGATGGAGGATGGAGGATAGAGGATGGAGGATAGAGGATGGAGAATGGAGAATAGAGGATGGAGGATGGAGTAGGATGGAGGATGGAGGATGGAGTAGGATGGAGGATGGAGGATGGAGGATGGAGGATGGAGGATGGAGTAGGATGGAGGATGGAGGATGGAGTAGGATGGAGGATGGAGGATGGAGGATGGAGTAGGATGGAGGATGGATGATGGAGTAGGATGGAGGATGGAGGATAGAGGATGGAGGATGGAGGATGGAGGATGGAGGATGGAGGATGGAGGATGGAGTAGGATGGAGGATGGAGGATGGAGGATGGAGTAGGATGGAGGATGGAGGATGGAGTAGGATGGAGGATGGAGGATGGAGGATGGAGGATGGAGTAGGATGGAGGATGGAGGATGGAGTAGGATAGAGTAGGATGGAGTAGGATGGAGGATAGAGGATGGAGGATGGAGGATGGAGGATGGAGTAGGATGGAGGATGGAGGATGGAGGATGGAGGATGGAGGATGGAGGATGGAGGATAGAGGATGGAGGATGGAGGATAGAGGATGGAGGATGGAGGATAGAGGATGGAGGATGGAGGATGGAGTAGGATGGAGGATGGAGTAGGATGGAGGATGGAGTAGGATGGAGGATAGAGGATGGAGGATGGAGGATGGAGGATAGAGGCCTTTTCATTAGTGATTGGGGACAACCACTGTACCTACAGTACAGACCTACATTTGGCATCCAACCAGTGTAGGTTATTAATCGACACGACATTCAAATAAAAACCTCAAAACTTCATGAGATTCAATAGATTATAGGGTGTAGTTTGGAAGAAATGAACTCTGTTTGAATGGTCCTCTGGAATAACGCACAGATCCACATAACCAGCATCTAGTAACACTAGCCCGACTAGTTCGACTAGTATAACAGCCCAGATTTATGCTGTGATCCACCTTGGATCCAATATGTCTAAATTGATTATTGATCATCTGTTAGTGTCTGCTTGACTTACATCAGGATTTCCTGTAGTCAAGTGACCAAATCGTCCTCATGGGTAGAAAGTTAGTCATATTTTTCATAATTTCATAATTAATAAAACATATGTCAAATGTTTTTTAATGTTTTATTATTCTTTTTTAAACATTATTTTCATGTAATGTATATAAAGTGTAATATTGGGATGCAAACTCTAAATGTAATACATGTCAACTCTATACATCTGACATGGTACAGGTGTCTTCTGTATTTTAAACCCATGATCGTGTGTGTGTGAGACGGATACTTTCTTTAGTCCATTTCTATAATCAAATTTACAAAGAGTATTTGTTTCATTGAACCAAATGTCAGGCTTTTACCAGATCCAAATGTATTAGTATGAACTGTAGGCCTGTAACTGATCACATTTCTGTAGGCTATATATATATATATATATATATATACAATATTCTGCCCATATGAATAGATTTATTTTAGACCCCAAAAAACAGCCGTACATGAATGTCATGAAATGCAGCAAACAAGACATTACGTTGTTTCCCATTCTTTAATACCCAGACTGACAAACACAAACAGTCAGTAGGCTACAGCTGGCTTGACAGCTGTCTTCATCACAAAATACAGAGGAAACTATAGGTATTGTAGCCTACGTGTCGCAGAAGCCTCCCCTCCCCTCTCCTCTCCTACAATGGCCAGGACAGGCCCTGGGAATGCCTAAAGGATTGACTGACAACAACAAGCTGTCACTTACAGCCAGCCGTCTGCTGTACAGTAAGGCACTAGGCAGTATCACTGCCACAGCCAGTGGAGAGAGGGTGTTTATAATGATTCAGGCATTCTTCAATAATGGTGAGCCCCTCTCAGCGCTCAGACACACCTAATGACAGGTAGACAGGGGCTGTATCACAAATGGCAGCACATTCCCCAATAGGGCTCTATATAAGCAACAGGGTACCATTGGGAACACGGTCAGCAGATTCCGGTTAATGACAGGCAGGCACATCAATTACAGGGACACCTAGTCAGTTGTACACCTGAACTCCTTCAACTGAAATGTGTCTTCTGCATTTGACACAACCCCCTCTGAATCAGGGGAACAGTGGGTTAACTGCCTTGCTCAGGGCCCGGGGAACAGTGGGTTAACTGCCTTGCTCAGGGCCCGGGGAACAGTGGGTTAACTGCCTTGCTCAAGGGCCCAGAGAACTTTGGGTTAACTGCCTTGCTCAAGGGCAGAACGACAGATTTTTACCTTGTCAGCTCGGGGATTCGATCCAGCAACCTCTTGGTTACTGACCCAACGCTCTAACCACTAGGCGATTATTCCGCTAGCTGGTGATTGGTTGGTCAATGTCAAAGTTCAATGTGTTCAGAAATGAATGAATGAATGAATATAATGTCTTTATAAGTTAACAGTCCTCTGTGATGCTGCTGAATGACATTATATTGCTGTATATATTAGACATATGTTATATTAAAATCAATTTTCATTAATATTCATCAAACTGAATAAGATATTGACACAATACGAACAGTAGTAACAATCACTATGAATTCACTGGAATTCGCCGGAAGTCAGAGGATGTGTAGATGTAGGAAAGTAGCATTATATTGAAATCAAATTGTCTTCTTCTGGGGATTTTTTTGGGTGTACTGCAGTAGTAACAGTGAGACTGAACACTAGTTGTACCAGGGTCGGTGCCAATGCCAGTTCTGAATCAACTGGACACACCTGTTCGGAATCAACTGGACACACCTGTTCTGAATTAACTGGACACACCTGTTCTGAATCAACTGGACACACCTGTTCTGAATCAACTGGACACACCTGTTCGGAATCAACTGGACACACCTGTTCTGAATTAACTGGACACACCTGTTCTGAATCAACTGGACACACCTGTTCGGAATCAACTGGACACACCTGTTCGGAATCAACTGGACACACCTGTTCGGAATTAACTGGACACACCTGTTCTGAATTAACTGGACACACCTGTTCTGAATTAACTGGACACACCTGTTCTGAATTAACTGGACACACCTGTTCTGAATTAACTGGACACACATGTTCTGAATTAACTGGACACACCTGTTCTGAATCAACTGGACACACCTGTTCTGATTCAACTGGACACACCTGTTCTGAATCAACTGGACACACATGTTCCTTTCTCTAATAGCTCCCCCTGTAGACATTATGTCTGTTTCTAAGGAATCACACACATCGTATGGTCACTCTGTCATCCTCCCACTGTCTGTGTCTACTGTGACAATCTCTCTCTCTCTCTCTCTCTCTCTCTCTCTGTCTCTCTCACTCTCTCTCTCTCTCTCTCTCTCTCTCTCTCTCTCTCTCTGTGTCCCACAATCTTCCTTTATCTTCCCTTTGTGCCTGTCTCACTCACTCTGTCACCCTCCTCTTAATGCCACCTCCATCTCCCTCACTTTCCTTTATGTTGTTGCTCTTCAGGCCAGTGAAGGAAAGAGAGAGGAGAGAGTCGTCCCCACAGAGAGCAGCTTCTAGCTATGTTTAAGAGAAATCAGAAATTACCTTGCTCCCACTCAGAGAAAGAGAGAGAGAGAGAGAGAGAGAGAGAGAGAGAGAGAGAGAGAGCGAAAGGGAGAGATGGAGAGAGAGAGGGGGTGGGACAGAGAGATGGAGAGAGGAGAGGGAGATGGAGAGATGAGAGAGAGAGATGAAGAGATGAGAGAGAGAGAGAGAGATAGAGAGATGAGAGAGAGAGATGGAGAGATGAGAGAGAGAGAGATTGAGACAGATGAACAGAGAAAGAGAGAGAGAGATGGAGAGATGAGCGAGAGAGATGGAGAGAGATTGAGACAGATGAACAGAGAAAGAGAGATGGAGAGATGAGAGAGAGATTGAGACAGATGAACAGAGAGAGAGAGATGGAGAGATGAGAGCGAGATTGAGACAGATGAACAGAGAAAGAGAGAGAGATGGAGAGATGAGAGAGAGGCACCCAGCAGTTGGTCAGAGGTATTACAACACCAACCATTATTGACTATGTGAGTCACTCAATTCACCCGAAGAGCTTCCCTTTTAATTACGGAGAAATGTCACAGACATCCCCAGAGGGAATGGGGTGTTTGATTGGTCAATTTAAGACAACCAGCTTCCTGATGCAATGAGTCACTATCTTCAACACTCAGAGAGAAGGTTTGCAGAAAGCTTGTGTAATTAACCTGATATTTTATTCAATAATCGTGACTGACTGATTGTTTCCTTGGGTTTTTTTTCTATTGTAACTTTAGATGGATAAGAGAGTCTGCTAAACGACTCACTAACTGACTCTGAATAAGACTGTCTGCTAAACGACTCACTAACTGACTCTGAATAAGAGAGTCTGCTAAATGACTCACTAACTGACTCTGAATAAGAGAGTCTGCTAAATGACTCACTAACTGACTCCGAATAAGAGAGTCTGCTAAACGACTCACTAACTGACTCTGAATAAGAGAGTCTGCTAAATGACTCACTAACTGACTCTGAATAAGACTGTCTGCTAAATGACTCACTAACTGACTCTGAATAAGACTGTCTGCTAAATGACTCACTAACTGACTCTGAATAAGAGAGTCTGCTAAATGACTCACTAACTGACTCTGAATAAGACTGTCTGCTAAATGACTCACTAACTGTCTGCTAAATGACTCACTAAATGTCGGCTGGTAATGTCTGCTAAATGACTCACTAACTGTAAGTCTCTGTGAATAAGACTGGATAAGACTGTCTGCTAAATGAGTCACTAAATGTCTGCTGGTAATGTCTGCTAAATGACTCACTAACTGTAAGTCTCTCTGAATAAGACTGTCTGCTAAATGACTCACTAACTGTAAGTCTCTGTGAATAAGACTGGCTAAGACTGTCTGCTAAATGACTCACTAACTGACTCTGAATAAGACTGTCTGCTAAATGACTCACTAACTGACTCTGAATAAGACTGTCTGCTAAATGACTCACTAACTGTAAGTCTCTCTGAATAAGACTGTCTGCTAAATTACTCTGAATAAGACTGTCTGCTAATTGACTCACTAACTGTAAGTCTCTGTGAATAAGACTGGATAAGACTGTCTGCTAAATGACTCACTAACTGACTCTGAATAAGACTGTCTGCTAAATGACTCACTAACTGACTCTGAATAAGACTGTCTGCTAAATGACTCACTAACTGTAAGTCTCTGTGAATAAGACTGGATAAGTCTGTCTGCTAAATGACTCACTAACTGTCTGCTAAATGACTCAGTAATTGACTCTGGATAAGACTGTCTGCTAAATGACTCACTAACTGACAAATGAAGTGCGTTCGGAAAGTATTCAGTATTCACCCCTTGACTTCTTCCACAGTTTGTTACATTACAGCCTTATTCTAAAATGTATTAAATAGTTTTCCCCCCTCATCAATCTACACACAATACCCCATAATGACATCACAATACCCCATAATGACATCACAATACCCCATAATGACATCACAATACCCCATAATGACATCACAATACCCCATAATGACATCACAATACCCCATAAGGACATCACAATACCCCATAATGACATCACAATACCCCATAATGACATCACAATACCCCATAATGACATCACAATACCCTATAATGACATCACAATACCCCATAAGGACATCACAATACCCCATAATGACATCACAATACCCCATAATGACATCACAATACTCCATAATGACATCACAATACCCCATAATGACATCACAATACCCCAGAATGACATCACAATACCCCCTAATAACATTACAATACCCCATAATGACATCACAATGCCCCATAATGACATCACAATACCCCATAAGGACATCACAATACCCCATAATGACATCACAATACCCCATAATGACATCACAATACTCCATAATTACATCACAATACCCCATAATGACATCACAATACCCCATAATGACATCACAATACCCCATAATGACATCACAATACCCCATAATGACATTACAATACCCCATAATGACATCACAATACCCCATAATGACATCACAATACCCCATAATGATATCACAATCACTCTAGAAAATAATTGTTTCTAATTTTATTTTCAGAACATATTACAAGGTTGCTTTCAGAGTCCACACTGGGAAGTGTTATCTTGTTTCTGGGATAAAACAGCTAGTTTAAACATTTAGTTTAAAACTGTGTGGCACTAAAAGTGAAAAGTCACCTGCACATTAGCAGTCAGAGTTGGCCTGTTAGTTATTTAGTTAATACAATACAATGAAAGGTATTCAACACTTGAATTTAAACTCAGCTTCAAGCACCGAAACAGATTACTCTTCTCATAATGATACGAACAGACACATTTAAATATGCAACAGTGTAAATAACCTCTGCACTCCGCAATCAGAATTGGATCTTGACTTTGACCTTTTTAATGGAATTCACAACTAGTTCTGAAAGCTGTCTGTCTGTCTGTCTGTCTGTCTGTCTGTCTGTCTGTCTGTCTGTCTGTCTGTCTGTCTGTCTGTCTGTCTGTCTGTCTGTCTGTCTGTCTGCCTGCCTGCCTGCCTGCCTGTCTGTCTGTCTGCCTGCCTGCCTGCCTGCCTGCCTGCCTGCCTGCCTGCCTGCCAGCCTGTCTATCTGTCTGTCTGTGCCTGCTTACATGCCTCTCAGTCTCTGTCTGTTTCTGTGTCTTTCCATCCGTCTGTCATTCATGAGTATGAATCCGTTAGTCAAGATCTTCCTCTACTGACGGGCTCTTCCTCCCGTGGACATGCCACCTGTGCCGTCTGCCAACTTGTCACAGGGCCGCTGGCATCGCTGTTAATGTATTCCTGGCACGGTGGGGAGGGCCTGCGGCGAAGGGAGCAAGCACAGCACCACGGTGCAGCTTAACATCCAGAGACACACAGATTACGCTCTGAGAAGAACATTTGACTCTCACCGAGAAAGTGATGGGATCATTAGGACGTCTCTCCTACAGTGAGCAAATTCAGTGTTGTTGAGATGGGTGTTTAAAAAATATAACGCTGGAAGGACAATATTTCAGTTACAATGATGTGATGATTTTGAAAAGTCTACACGGCAATTCCATTATCTGGTGTTGTGTCCACAGTACCGTTCTAAAGCCAGCCTGTAGCTGAGAATACACCCATGAAAAGAGGCAAGTAGCGACCAGAAGAGAATACACCCATGAAAAGAGGCAAGTAGCGACCCCCTGTAGCTGAGAATACACCCATGAAAAGAGGC
Organism: Oncorhynchus clarkii lewisi; assembly: GCF_045791955.1. Classification (NCBI taxonomy): domain Eukaryota; kingdom Metazoa; phylum Chordata; class Actinopteri; order Salmoniformes; family Salmonidae; genus Oncorhynchus; species Oncorhynchus clarkii. Next base: position 5,559,586 of record NC_092158.1, on the reverse strand, counting down.
AAGTAGCGACCAGAAGAGAATACACCCATGAAAAGAGGCAAGTAGCGACCCCCTGTAGCTGAGAATACACCCATGAAAAGAGGCAAGTAGCGACCCCCTGTAGCTGAGAATACACCCATGAAAAGAGGCAAGTAGCGACCCCCTGTAGCTGAGAATACACCCATGAAAAGAGGCAAGTAGCGACCCCCTGTAGCTGAGAATACACCCATGAAAAGAGGCAAGTAGCGACCCCCTGTAGCTGAGAATACACCCATGAAAAGAGGCAAGTAGCGACCCCCTGTAGCTGAGAATACACCCATGAAAAGAGGCAAGTAGCGACCCCCTGTAGCTGAGAATACACCCATGAAAGAGGCAAGTAGCGACCCCCTGTAGCTGAGAATACACCCATGAAAAGAGGCAAGTAGCGACCAGAAGAGAATACACCCATGAAAAGAGGCAAGTAGCGACTGTCTACATTTACATATTCTAAATGGATACATTATTTCCAAAAACATGGAAAAAAATATGTTCTTATTGAAGACAGAGAAACAGACAGAGCAGTGGTTGACAGCCAGTCATTCAGACAGACAAACAACCAGCCAGACAAAACAACCAGCCAGACAAACAACCAGCCAGACAAACAACCAACCAGACAAAAGAACCAGCCAGACAAACAACCAACCAGCCAGACAAACAACCAGCCAGACAAACAACCAACCAGACAAACAACCAGCCAGACGAACAACCAGCCAGACAAAACAACCAATCAGACAAACAACCAGCCAGACAAACAACCAACCAGACAAAATAACCAGCCAGACAGACAAACAACCAGCCAGACAAACAACCAGCCAGACAAACAACCAGCCAGACAAACAACCAACCAGACAAACAACCAGCCAGACGAACAACCAGCCAGACAAACAACCAGCCAGACAAACAACCAGCCAGACAAACAACCAACCAGACAAAAGAACCAGCCAGACAAACAAACAACCAGCCAGAAAAACAACCTGCCAGACAAACAACCAACCAGACAAACAACCAGCCAGACAAAACAACCAGCCAGACAAAACAACCAGCCAGACAAACAAACAACCAGCCAGACAAAACAACCAGCCAGACAAAACAACCAGCCAGACAAACAACCAGCCAGACAAAACAACCAGCCAGACAAAACAACCTGCCAGACAAACAAACAACCATCCAGACAAAACAACCAGCCAGACAAAACAACCAGCCAGACAAACAAATAACCAGCCAGACAAACAAACAACCAGTCAGACAAACAAACAACCAGCCAGACAAAACAACCAGCCAGACAAACAAACAACCAGCCAGACAAAACAACCAGCCAGACAAACAAACAACCAGCCAGACAAACAAACAGCCAGACAAACAAACAACCAGCCAGACAAACAACCAGCCAGACAAACAAACAACCAGCCAGACAAAACAACCAGCCAGACAAACAACCAGCCAGACAAACAACCAGCCAGACAAACAACCAACCAGACAAACAACCAACCAGACAAAACAACCAGCCAGACAAACAACCAACCAGACAAACAACCAGCCAGACAAACAACCAGCCAGACAAACAACCAGCCAGACAACCAACCAACCAGACAAACAACCAGCCAGACAAACAACCAACCAGACAAAACAACCAGCCAGACAAACAACCAAACAGACAAACAACCAGCCAGACAAATCAACCAGCCAGACAAATCAACCAGCCAGACAAACAACCAATCTGACAAACAACCAACCAGACAAAACAACCAGCCAGACAAACAACCAGCCAGACAAACAACCAACCAACCAACCAGACAAACAAACAACCAGCCAGACAAAATAACCAGCCAGACAAACACCCAGCCAGTTAAACAACCAAACAGACAAACAACCAACCAACCAACCAACCAGCCAGCCAGACAAACAACCAACCAACCAACCAACCAACCAACCAGCCAGCCAGCCAGCAAGACATACAAATAGCCAGACAGACAGCCAGTTATCCATATGCATGCTGTAATATGAAACATTGTCTTATTAAATACAGACATACTATGGTTCCCAGACAGAAGGACAGACAGACAGACTATGGTTCCCAGACAGAAGGACAGACAGACAGACTATGGTTCCCAGACAGAGGGACCAACAGACACACTATGTTTCCCAGACAGAAGAACAGACAGACAGACTATGGTTCCCAGACAGAAGGACAGACAGACAGACTATGGTTCCCAGACAGAAGGACAGACTATGGATCCCAGACAGAAAGACAGACTATGGATCCCAGACAAAGGGACAGACAGACAGACTATGGTTCCCAGACAGAAGGACAGACTATGGATCCCAGACAGAAAGACAGACAGACTATGGATCCCAGACAGAAGGACAGATAGACAGACTATGGGTCCCAGACAGACAGACTATGGGTCCCAGACAGACAGACACACAAACTATGGATCCCAGACAGAAAGACAGACAGACAGACAGACAGACAGACAGACAGACTATGGGTCCAAGAAAGACAGACAGACAGACTATGGGTCCAGACAGACAGACTATGGGTCCCAGACAGACAGACAGACAAACTATGGATCCCAGACAGAAAGACAGACAGACAATGGATCCAGACAGAAGGACAGACAGACAGACTATGGGTCCCAGACAGACAGACAGACTATGGTTCCAGACAGACAGACTACGGATCCCAGACAGAAGGACAGACAGACAGACAGACTATGGGTCCCAGACAGACAGACAGACTATGGATCCCAGACAGAAGGACAGACAGACAGACAGACTATGGATCCCAGACAGAAGGACAGACAGACAGACAGACAGACAGACTATGGGTCCCAGACAGACAGACAGACAGACTATGGATCCCAGACAGAAGGACAGACAGACAGACAGACAGACTATGGGTCCCAGACAGACAGACAGACAGACAGACAGACTATGGGTCCCAGACAGACAGACTATGGGTCCCAGACAGACAGACAGACAGACTATGGGTCCAGACAGACAGACAGACTATGGATCCCAGACAGAAGGACAGACAGACTATGGATCCCAGACAGACAGCAGATCCTTGTCTGCACCACATTGGCTGAAATATGTTGAGAGTGTACGGTCACGATGCCAGACTCCTCGACGGCTGTTCCGAGTCTGACTGGCTCTTCAATCACAACCAAAGGGGGCTCCACTTGGCTGGATAATGCCACACTCAAGATTATCCTTTTAACAACATGGCTGACAACAGCTGCCAACTGGCATCACTTAAAAGAACACCAATGTCACTTTCAGTTGACGTTCCTCACTAGCCTGCTAGCCTAGTGGCGGTTTCCATGGTTTCACCAGGAGACCAATATGTCCTTTGGGGGAAAGGTGTAGGGGAAGAGGGGGGGGGGGGGGGGGGGGGGGGCTCATCTCGTTTTTCCTAACAGTAGAGAATAGGAAATGTAATTTAAAGATATCTCTGAACTGTCAGAAGACATCCCATAGTAAATCATGTGTCATGGATGGGTTTTACCATGAAATAGGGTGCCTATTTCAGCGCATTAAGCCAAACTGTTTCTGGTAAGGATGAGTGCAGTCTAACCATGTCATGTCCTTGGGCTGACCTGATCGAGAGCTCATCTACTTATCTCTCCAACTGGTGTGTCTGGGCTGACCCACTGGAGTACTCTCTGTCTGTATCTGTCTCTCTCTGTCTCTCTATGTCTGTCTGTCTGTCTCTCCGTGTCTGTCTCTCTGTTTCTCTGCCTCTCTGAATCTGCCTGTCTGTATCTGTCTGTCTCGGTCTCTCTCTCTGTCTGTCTGTCTGTCTGTCTGTCTGTCTGTCTGTCTGACTGCCTGTCTCTCCGTGTCTGTCTCTCTTTGTATTTGTCTGTCTGTCTGTTTCTGTCTGTCTGATGTTTGTATTATGTTTTGTGCTGCTACCATGCTGTGTTGTCATGTGTTGTTCCCATGTTGTTGTCATGTTGTGTTGCTCCAATGTTGTTGTCATGTTGTGTTGCTGCCATGTTGTTGTCATGTTGTGTTGCTACCATGTTGTTGTCATGTTGTGTTACCATCATGTTGTTGTCATGTTGTGCTGCTGCCATGTTGTTGTCATGTTGTGTTGGTCCCATGTTGTTGTCATGTGTTGCTGCCATGTTGTTGTCATGTTGTGTTGCTGCCATGTTGTTGTCATGGTGTGTTGCTCCCATGTTGTTGTCATGTTGTGTTGCTCGCATGTTGTTGTCATGTTGTGTTGCTACCATGCAGTGTTGTCATGTTGTGTTGCTGCCATGCTGTGTTGTCATGTTGTGTTGCTACCATGCAGTGTTGTCATGTTGTGTTGCTCCCATGTTGTTGTCATGTTGTGTTGCTGCCATGTTGTTGCCATGTTGTGTTGCTACCATGCAGTGTTGTCATGTGTTGCTCCCATGTTGTTGTCATGTTGTGTTGCTCCCATGTTGTTGTCATGTTGTGTTGAAACCATGTTGTTGTCATGTTGTGTTGCTACCATGTTGTTGTCATGTTGTGTTGCTACCATGTTGTTGCCATGTAGTGTTGCTACCATGTTGTTGTCATGTGTTGCTGCCATGTTGTTGTCATGTTGTGTTGCTGCCATGTTGTTGTCATGGTGTGTTGCTCCCATGTTGTTGTCATGTTGTGTTGCTCGCATGTTGTTGTCATGTTGTGTTGCTACCATGCAGTGTTGTCATGTTGTGTTGCTGCCATGCTGTGTTGTCATGTTGTGTTGCTACCATGCAGTGTTGTCATGTTGTGTTGCTCCCATGTTGTTGTCATGTTGTGTTGCTGCCATGTTGTTGTCATGTTGTGTTGCTACCATGCAGTGTTGTCATGTGTTGCTCCCATGTTGTTGTCATGTTGTGTTGCTCCCATGTTGTTGTCATGTTGTGTTGCTACCATGTTGTTGTCATGTTGTGTTGCTACCATGTTGTTGTCATGTTGTGTTGCTACCATGTTGTTGTCATGTTGTGTTGCTACCATGTTGTTGTCATGTGTTGCTGCCATGTTGTTGTCATGTTGTGTTGCTGCCATGTTGTTGTCATGTTGTGTTGCTGCCATGTTGATGTCATTTTGTGTTGCTGCCATGTTGTGTTGTCATGTTGTGTTGTCATGTGTTGCTGCCATGTTGTTGTCATGTTGTGTTGCTGCCATGCTGTGTTGTCATGTGTTGCTGCCATGTTGTTGTCATGTTGTGTTGCTGCCATGCTGTGTTGTCATGTGTTACTGCCATGTTGTTGTCATGTTGTGTTGCTGCCATGTTGTGTTGTCATGTGTTGCTGCCATGTTGTTGTCATGTTGTGTTGCTGCCATGTTGTGTTGTCATGTGTTGCTGCCATGTTGTTGTCATGTTGTGTTGCTGCCATGTTGTGTTGTCATGTGTTGCTGCCATGTTGTTGTCATGTTGTGTTGCTACCATGCAGTGTTGTCAAGTTGTGTTGCTGCCATGCTGTGTTGTCATGTTGTGTTGCTGCCATGTTGTGTTGTCATGTGTTGCTGCCATGTTGTTGTCATGTTGTGCTGCTGCCATGTTGTTGTCATGTTGTGTTGGTCCCATGTTGTTGTCATGTGTTGCTGCCATGTTGTTGTCATGGTGTGTTGCTCCCATGTTGTTGTCATGTTGTGTTGCTCGGATGTTGTTGTCATGTTGTGTTGCTACCATGCAGTGTTGTCATGTTGTGTTGCTCCCATGTTGTTGTCATGTTGTGTTGCTGCCATGTTGTTGTCATGTTGTGTTGCTACCATGTTGTTGTCATGTTGTGTTGCTACCATGTTGTTGTCATGTTGTGTTGCTACCATGTTGTTGTCATGTGTTGCTGCCATGCTGTGTTTCCATGTGTTGCTGCCATGTTGTTGTCATGTTGTGTTGCTGCCATGTTGTTGCCATGTAATGTTGCTACCATGTTGTTGTCATGTGTTGCTGCCATGCTGTGTTGCCATGTGTTGCTGACATGTTGTTGTCATGTTGTGTTGCTGCCATGTTGTTGTCATGTTGTGTTGTCATGTGTTGCTGCCATGTTGTTGTCATGTTGTGTTGCTGCCATGTTGTGTTGTCATGTGTTGCTGCCATGTTGTTGTCTTGTGTTGTTGTCATGTTGTGTTGCTGCCATGTTGTTGTCATGTTGTGTTGTCATGTGTTGCTGCCATGTTGTTGTCATGTTGTGTTGCTGCCATGTTGTGTTGTCATGTGTTGCTGCCATGTTGTTGTTAAGTTGTATTGCTGCCATGTTGTGTTGTCATGTGTTGCTGCCATGTTGTTGTCATGTTGTGTTGCTGCCATGTTGTGTTGTCATGTGTTGCTGCCATGTTGTTGTCATGTTGTGTTGCTGCCATGTTGTGTTGTCATGTGTTGCTGCCATGTTGTTGTTATGTTGTGTTGCTGCCATGTTGTGTTGTCATGTTTTGCTGCCATGTTGTTGTCATGTTGTGTTGCTGCCATGTTGTGTTGTCATGTGTTGCTGCCATGTTGTTGTCATGTTGTGTTACTGCCATGCTGTGTTGTCATGTGTTGCTGCCATGTTGTGTTGCTGCCATGCTATGTTGCTGTCTTAGGTCTCTCTTTATGTAGTGTTGTGTTGTCTCTCTTGGCGTGATGTGTGTGTTGTCCTATATGTATGTGGTGTTGTCTCTCTTGGCGTGATGTGTGTGTTGTCCTATATGTATGTGGTGTTGTCTCTCTTGGCGTGATGTGTGTGTTGTCCTATATGTATGTAGTGTTGTCTCTCTTGGCGTGATGCGTGTTTTGTCCTATATGTATGTGGTGTTGTCTCTCTTGGCGTGATGCGTGTTTTGTCCTATATGTATGTGGTGTTGTCTCTCTTGGCGTGATGCGTGTTTTGTCCTATATGTATGTGGTGTTGTCTCTCTTGGCGTGATGCGTGTGTTGTCCTATATGTATGTGGTGTTGTCTCTCTTGGCGTGATGTGTGTGTTGTCCTATATGTATGTGGTGTTGTCTCTCTTGGCGTGATGTGTGTGTTGTCCTATATGTATGTGGTGTTGTCTCTCTTGGCGTGATGTGTGTGTTGTCCTATATGTATGTGGTGTTGTCTCTCTTGGCGTGATGTGTGTGTTGTCCTATATGTATGTGGTGTTGTCTCTCTTGGCGTGATGTGTGTGTTGTCCTATATGTATGTAGTGTTGTCTCTCTTGGCGTGATGCGTGTTTTGTCCTATATGTATGTGGTGTTGTCTCTCTTGGCGTGATGCGTGTTTTGTCCTATATGTATGTGGTGTTGTCTCTCTTGGCGTGATGTGTGTGTTGTCCTATATGTATGTGGTGTTGTCTCTCTTGGCGTGATGTGTGTGTTGTCCTATATGTATGTGGTGTTGTCTCTCTTGGCGTGATGCGTGTGTTGTCCTATATGTATGTGGTGTTGTCTCTCTTGGCGTGATGTGTGTGTTGTCCTATATGTATGTGGTGTTGTCTCTCTTGGCGTGATGTGTGTGTTGTCCTATATGTATGTGGTGTTGTCTCTCTTGGCGTGATGCGTGTTTTGTCCTATATGTATGTGGTGTTGTCTCTCTTGGCGTGATGTGTGTGTTGTCCTATATGTATGTGGTGTTGTCTCTCTTGGCGTGATGTGTGTGTTGTCCTATATGTATGTGGTGTTGTCTCTCTTGGCGTGATGTGTGTGTTGTCCTATATGTATGTGGTGTTGTCTCTCTTGGCGTGATGCGTGTTTTGTCCTATATGTATGTGGTGTTGTCTCTCTTGGCGTGATGCGTGTTTTGTCCTATATGTATGTGGTGTTGTCTCTCTTGGCGTGATGCGTGTTTTGTCCTATATGTATGTGGTGTTGTCTCTCTTGGCGTGATGCGTGTTTTGTCCTATATGTATGTGGTGTTGTCTCTCTTGGCGTGATGCGTGTTATGTCCTAAATGTATGTGGTGTTGTCTCTCTTGGCGTGATGTGTGTGTTGTCCTATATGTATGTGGTGTTGTCTCTCTTGGCGTGATGTGTGTGTTGTCCTATATGTATGTGGTGTTGTCTCTCTTGGCGTGATGCGTGTGTTGTCCTATATGTATGTGGTGTTGTCTCTCTTGGCGTGATGCGTGTGTTGTCCTATATGTATGTGGTGTTGTCTCTCTTGGCGTGATGCGTGTGTTGTCCTATATGTATGTGGTGTTGTCTCTCTTGGCGTGATGCGTGTTTTGTCCTATATGTATGTGGTGTTGTCTCTCTTGGCGTGATGCGTGTTTTGTCCTATATGTATGTGGTGTTGTCTCTCTTGGCGTGATGCGTGTTTTGTCCTATATGTATGTGGTGTTGTCTCTCTTGGCGTGATGCGTGTTTTGTCCTATATGTATGTGGTGTTGTCTCTCTTGGCGTGATGTGTGTGTTGTCCTATATGTATGTGGTGTTGTCTCTCTTGGCGTGATGTGTGTGTTGTCCTATATGTATGTGGTGTTGTCTCTCTTGGCGTGATGCGTGTGTTGTCCTATATGTATGTGGTGTTGTCTCTCTTGGCGTGATGCGTGTGTTGTCCTATATGTATGTGGTGTTGTCTCTCTTGGCGTGATGCGTGTGTTGTCCTATATGTATGTGGTGTTGACTCTCTTGGCGTGATGCGTGTGTTGTCCTATATGTATGTGGTGTTGTCTCTCTTGGCGTGATGCGTGTTTTGTCCTATATGTATGTGGTGTTGTCTCTCTTGGCGTGATGTGTGTGTTGTCCTATATGTATGTGGTGTTGTCTCTCTTGGCGTGATGCGTGTTTTGTCCTATATGTATGTGGTGTTGTCTCTCTTGGCGTGATGTGTGTTTTGTCCTATATGTATGTGGTGTTGTCTCTCTTGGCGTGATGCGTGTTTTGTCCTATATGTATGTGGTGTTGTCTCTCTTGGCGTGATGTGTGTGTTGTCCTATATGTATGTGGTGTTGTCTCTCTTGGCGTGATGCGTGTTTTGTCCTATATGTATGTTACTTATTTTACATTTGTAATTCCATCCCCCGTCCCCGCAAGAGGCCTTTTGCAAGGCTGTCCTTGTAAAATTAGTTCTTAGCTGACTTGTATGTGGATATGGATATATGTGTGTGTGTGTGTGTGTGTGTGTGTGTGTGTGTGTGTGTGTGTGTGTGTGTGTGTGTGTGTGTGTGTGTGTGTGTGTAGATGTATCTCCAGATGGAGAACTAACCAACAGCCCGGGAGCTTGCTAGCCTCCCACAGAGTCAGCAGAATGCAATTCTTACTCACATCTACCTCCCGATGCTGTTGACAGTTCTACAACAGCAGGGCTTCAGTCTACCTCCCGATGTTGTCAACAGTTCTACAACAGCAAGGCTTCAGTCTACCTCCCGAAGCTGTCAACAGTTCTACAACAGCAGGGCTTCAGTCTACCTCCCGGTGCTGTTGACAGTTGTACCACAGCAGAGCTTCCATGTACCTCCCGATGCTGTCAACAGTTCTACAACAGCAGAGCTTCCATCTACCTCCCGATGCTGTTGACAGTTCTATAACAGCAGAGCTTCCATGTACCTCCTGATGCTGTCAACAGTTCTACAACATCAGAGCTTCCATCTACCTCCCGATGCTGTCAACAGTTCTACAATAGCAGGGCTTCCATCTACCTCCCGATGCTGTCGACAGTTCTACAACAGCAGAGCTTCCATCTACCTCCCGATGCTGTCGACAGTTCTACAACCGCAGAGATTCCGTCTACCTCCCGATGCTGTTGACAGTTCTACAACAGCAGGGCTTCAGTCTACCTCCCGATGTTGTCAACAGTTCTACAACAGCAAGGCTTCAGTCTACCTCCCGAAGCTGTCAACAGTTCTACAACAGCAGGGCTTCAGTCTACCTCCCGGTGCTGTTGACAGTTGTACCACAGCAGAGCTTCCATGTACCTCCCGATGCTGTCAACAGTTCTACAACAGCAGAGCTTCCATCTACCTCCCGATGCTGTTGACAGTTCTATAACAGCAGAGCTTCCATGTACCTCCTGATGCTGTCAACAGTTCTACAACATCAGAGCTTCCATCTACCTCCCGATGCTGTCAACAGTTCTACAATAGCAGGGCTTCCATCTACCTCCCGATGCTGTCGACAGTTCTACAACAGCAGAGCTTCCATCTACCTCCCGATGCTGTCGACAGTTCTACAACCGCAGAGATTCCGTCTACCTCCCGATGCTGTGGACAGTTCTACAACAGCAGAGCTTCAGTCTACCTCCCGATGCTGTTGACAGTTGTACCACATGCAGGGCTTCCGTCTACCTCCTGATGCTGTCAACAGTTCTACAACAGCAGGGCTTCCGTCTACCTCCCGATGCTGTCAACAGTTCTACAACAGCAGAGCTTCCATGTACCTCCCGATGCTGTTGACAGTTCTACAATAGCAGGGCTTCCGTCTACCTCCCGATGCTGTTCACAGTTGTACCACATGCAGGGCTTCCGTCTACCTCCCGATGCTGTTGACAGTTGTACCACATGCAGGGCTTCCATCTACCTCCCGATGCTGTCAACAGTTCTACAACAGCAGAGCTTCCATCTACCTCCCGATGCTGTCAACAGTTCTACAACAGCAGAGCTTCCGTCTACCTCCCGATGCTGTCAACAGTTCTACAACCGCAGAGATTCCGTCTACCTCCCGATGCTGTCGACAGTTCTACAACCGCAGAGATTCCGTCTACCTCCCGATGCTGTTGAAAGTTCTACAACAGCAGAGCTTCCGTCTACCTCCATATACTGTCAACAGTTCTACAACAGCAGAGCTCCTGTCTACCTCCCGATGCTGTCAACAGTTCTACAACAGCAGAGCTCCTGTCTACCTCCCGATGCTGTCAACAGTTCTACAACAGCAGGGCTTCCGTCTACCTCCCGATGCTGTCAACAGTTCTACAACAGCAGAGCTCCTGTCTACCTTCCGATGCTGTCAACAGTTCTACAGCAGCAGGGCTTCCGTCTACCTCCCGATGCTGTCAACAGTTCTACAACAGCAGAGCTTCCATGTACCTCCCGATGCTGTCAACAGTTCTACAACAGCAGGGCTTTTACAGCGTGTTCAAATCAAATGTATTCATCACATTCACAGTTTTCAGCAGGTATCCAGCACAGGCAGAAGAGGACTGGCCACCCCTCATAGCCTGGTTCCTCTCTAGGTTTCTTCCTAGGTTCTGGCCTTTCTAGGGAGTTTTTCCTAGCCACCGTGCTTCCACACCTGCATTGCTTGCTGTTTGGGGCTTTTAGGCTGGGTTTCTGTACAGCACTTTGAGATATCAGCTGATGTACGAAGGGCTTTATAAATAAATGTGATTGATAAAAGGGGCAGTGAAATGAGGATGTGCTGGCTTCCTCAACAACGCATTGTCCACCATTTGGGTAGTGGACAAGTGGACACTTCATGCGAGTGTTCACAGTTACAGTCACTCACCCTTCTAGATAACTTGAAACAGTCCAACCAGGTCTTGTGTCTAGCCAACGGATTTAGCCAATTATCTTCAGCCGGCTGGTGTGAGACCGTGGCAAATTTGGTTTGTCATTGGGGCTTGTTAGGGCCCGTCAATAAATTACACAATAGAAATGGGACAATGTCTTCATGTCGCACATCTTTCAGTTGTCTCGTTCAATTATTTCAATATTTGTAGATGCATTTTTACAATGTATAGTTGGTTTGAGTTTTTTAAGTCTTTGAAATTTGGAGCTATTGACATAAAAAAAAAAAATATTTGTCCCGTGTACAATGTGTCATTTACTGATGGTGCCTAACTAGCCTCATAGGGATATCGAATGTCAAACCAAATTGACCATGGGCATTACGATCGGGTCGCGTGCAGCTGCATTTAGAATTGATTATTACTTAGGTGCTGCCAGCTGTGCGCATGTGGGCAGGGTTGAAAAAAGAACGAACCCAAGGAAAACTGTCAAGGTACCCTTCATTCCGTGACATACCATCATCTGACAAATCTCTGTTTTGGAAGAAACTGACTTTATGACAAAAAAATTATCCTATTTACACTTTATAGTAAATGTTGACACTCGCATTAATGTTTCTGACTCCTGTAGATGCCACATAGGCTGTTTTCAAAACCAGAAGTTGCTTTTTAGGGGCAGTCACTCTTTAAAGGGTCAATCTGCAGTAGCTATATCAATTGTACTTATACATGAATAATATGTAGCCATTGATTCTTGAAGAATTTAACTCAGAAATGACTCGTGAGCTTAGTTCAACTGTCGTTACCCCATCAGAACCCAAAACATAAACTTGTTTTACTCCAAAGTACATGTGAACAAAAATCTGTATGGCCTCAGAACATAGTTAAAACCATCGTTTTGATTTAATGGATTCCTTACATCCATAACGATGTCTATGACGTTTCTCCAGCCTCAGCTTTTTACCAAAACAGTGGTGGTTGTTATGCTTTTTTTTTATTGTTTCAACTGCTGATTGCCCCTTTATAGTCCAAAATAAGTCAAACTTGTCCAAACTGAAACAGCCACAAAAACAATTGACACCATAGAGTTATATAGACGTCTCATCTTTGTACCTGTGCCATTACGGAGAATGTGACAGCATGGGCAGCACCAATGGGGCTCAAATTTTAAAGGTGCATGCGCCATTCTCTACCAACTGAGCTACAGAGGACCACCATTTGAGTAGTGGACAAGTACACACTCCAGAAAAAAAGAGTAGATTTATTTATTTTATTTTTTATTTAAACTTTATTTAACTAGGCAAGTCAGTAGGAACACATTCTTATTTACAATGACAGCCTACCAGGGAACAGTGGGTTAACTGCCTTGTTGTGCGGTAGTGGTTCTCAATCGGTGTGAACAATCTTTTGAACAATCATGAGTCAAAATTGCATTTAACTCTACTGTACTGTATCCTACTGTACTCTACTGCACTGCACTGTACTGTACTGTACTCTACTGTACTGTACTGTACTGTACTGTACTGTACTGTACTGTAATCTACTGCACTATACTGTACTGTACTGTAATGTAATCTACTGCACTGTACTGTAATCTACCGTAATCTACTGCACTATACTGTACACTACTGTACTGTAATCTACTGCACTATACTGTACTGTACTATACTGTAATCTACTGCACTATACTGTACTGTACTGTAATCTACTCTAATCTACTGCACTATATACTGTACACTACTGTACTGTACTGTACTGTAATCTACTGCACTATATACTGTACACTACTGTACTGTACTGTACTGTAATCTACTGCACTATACTGTACACTACTGTACTGTACTGTAATCTACTACACTATACTGTACACTACTTTACTGTACCCTACTCTACTCTACTGCACCCTACTGTTCAGGAATAGGACTCTGACAGATAGAAAGGGAAGAATATGCATCTTGTGGTGTTAAGGAAAACCCTTAGATACGAGGTCCCTAGAAATGGGCAGTAGACATAAGGCCCTGGAAAGAAGGGCACTAGACACAAGGGCACTAGAAATAATGCCCTGGAAAGAAGGGCCCTAGACACAAGGGCGCTAGAAATAAGGCCCTAGAAATAATTTGAGACGTCCCTCAAGAAACCAATACAAAACTGGATATAAGATGATAATACTATCTCACAATAGCTTTATATTCAGAGGGGTTGGGTTAAATGCAGAAGGCAAATTTCGGTCGAAGGCATTCGGTTGTTCAACTGACTAGGTTTCCCCCCTTTTCCTTTCTCTATGACCTACGGTATGAAATCCCCTCTTGATTAGGAGCATACATACCACAGCTTTCACCACCCTCAACAAGTGCAACCTATAAAAAACTTCCCCCGAAACCGAGTGAAATGGAGGACATTCGTCACTGTTTCCAGGATTAAGTAAGTAAGGTCTTACCAGAGACAGTCACTTTAGCCGTGCGGCTGACTATGGCCCCCACTCCCTCCAGCGCTGCCAGACACTGGTAGAGCCCCTCGTCAGGTCGGTGGTGTCGTGAGTGAACCACGTTCTGGACCACTAGAGACCCGTTAGGGAACTGCTGTCTCCTCTCGTCCACCACGGCGCTGAGCAACACCCCGTCCTTCTTCCAGACGATGACTGGAATACCCTGATCTGACTGAGCCTCGCAGTCCAGCTGGAGAACACCGCCCCGTAATGTCACCGTGTCCTGGGGTTCCAGAACCAAGCTGAAGTCCACGAACACCTGGCCTGTCTGGGACGGAGATGACGATGAGGTCTCTGCACCTGGAGGAAAGAGAGAGGTGGAGGAAGGAGAGGTTTAGTCTCAGAGCATAGGATCATTGATGAGTCGATTGTATTCAATACATAGTCCTGCCTCAATTAAAGTTGGTAACAAACTGGAATCATAAAATACAAGGTGTGATACGACACCTAAAATTATACCACTAAACCACTGGACCCAAGTCCTACCCGAAAACATTGCTTTATACAGACACTTTGTAAGATTTATTTTATATTTTACAAACAATACCAAGCATACACATAGAAACATCAACTACATCACATCTACCCACTAGCACACACCCCATCACATCTACCCACTAGCACACACCCCATCACATCTACCCACTAGTACACACCTCATATCCAGCTACCCACTAGCTCACACCCCATATCCAGCTACCCACTAGCTCACACCCCATATCCAGCTACCCACTAGCTCACACCCCATATCCAGCTACCCACTAGCTCCATCCCCATATTCAGCTAACCACTAGCACACACCCCATCACATCTACCCACTAGCTCACACCCAATCACATCTACCCACTAGCTCCATCCCCATATTCAGCTAACCACTAGCACACACCCCATCACATCTACCCACTAGCACACACCCAATCACATCTACCCACTAGCTCACACCCCATATCCAGCTACCCACTAGCTCACACCCCATATCCAGCTACCCACTAGCTCACACCCCATATCCAGCTACTCACTAGCTTACACCCCATATCCAGCTACCCACTAGCTCCATCCCCATATCCAGCTAACCACTAGCACACACCCCATCACATCTACCCACTAGCACACACCCAATCACATCTACCCACTAGCTCACACCCCATATCCAGCTACCCACTAGCTCACACCCCATATCCAGCTACCCACTAGCTCACACCCCATATCCAGCTACTCACTAGCTCACACCCCATATCCAGCTACCCACTAGCTCCATCCCCATATCCAGCTAACCACTAGCACACACCCCATCACATCTACCCACTAGCTCACACCCCATCACAGCTACCCAGACCCACTAGCACACACCCCATATCCAGCTACCCATTAGCACACACCCCATATCCAGCTACCCACTATCACACATTCCCCTATCCAGCTACCCACTATCACACATTCCCCTATCCAGCTACCCACTATCACACACCCCCATCTCCAGCTACCCACTATCACACACCCCCATCTCCAGCTAACCACTAGCACACACCCCATATCCAGCTACCCACTAGCACACACTCATCACAGCTACCCAGACCCACTATCACACATTCTCCTATCCAGCTACCCACTAGCACACACCCCCATATCCAGCTACCCACTAGCACACACCCCATCACAGCTACCCAGACCCACTATCACACATTCCCCTATCCAGCTACCTACTAGCACACACCCCATATCCAGCTAACCACTAGCTCACACCCCCCTATCCAGCTACACACTATCACACACCCCCCTATCCAGCTACCCACTATCACACCCCCCCTATCCAGCTACCCACTATCACACACCCCATCACAGCTACCCAGACCCACTATCACACACCCCATATCCAGCTACCCACTAGCACATATTCCCCTACCCAGACCCACTAGCACACATTCCCATATCCAGCTACCCACTATCACACACCCCATATCGAGCTACCCACTAGCACACATTTCCCCTACCCAGACCCACTAGCACACATTCCCATATCCAGCTACCCACTAGCTCACACTCCCATATCCAGCTACCCACTAGCTCACACTCCCATATCCAGCGCCAGCATCACTTTGGGCTGAAACGGCACCATTTTGTTTCTCTCCGTAGCCTACACACTTTTGATATTTCAATAATAAAACGCTGCATTTCTATACTAAGAGAGCTCAGAGTACATCCTCCGAGCCTCGTCTTCACAGGCCTTGCTGCCTCGTCTTCACAGGCCTCCGAGCCTCGTCTTCACAGGCCTTGCTGCCTCGTCTTCACAGGCCTTGCTGCCTCGTCTTCACAGGCCTTGCTGCCTCGTCTTCACAGGCCTTGCTGCCTCGTCTTCACAGGCCTTGCTGCCTCGTCTTCACAGGCCCAGCCTCATCAGATATCTACTACAATACCACTACAGACTATAGTACTGCAGTCATATCTACTACAGTAATACTACAGACTATAGTACTGCAGTCATATCTACTACAATACCACTACAGACTATAGTACTGCTGTCATATCTACTACAGTAATACTACAGACTATAGTACTGCAGTCATATCTACTACAATACCACTACAGACTATAGTACTACAGTCATATCTACTACAATAATACTACAGACTATAGTACTGCAGTCATATCTACTACAGTAATACTACAGACTATAGTACTGCTGTCATATCTACTACAGTAATACCACAGACTATAGAACTGCCGTCATATCTACTACAATACCACTACAGACTATAGTACTGCCGTCATATCTACTACAATACCACTACAGACTATAGTACTGTCGTCATATCTACTACAGTAATACTACAGACTATAGTACTGCCGTCATATCTACTCCAATACCACTACAGACTATAGTACTGCTGTCATATCTACTACAACACCACTACAAACTATAGTACTACAGTCATATCGACTACAATACCTCTACAGACTATAGTACTGCAGTCATATGTACTACAATACTACTACAGACTATAGTACTGCCGTCATATCTACTGCAATACCACTACAGACTATAGTACTGCTGTCATATCTACTACAATACCACTACAAACTATAGTACTACAGTCATATCTACTACAATAATACTACAGACTATAGTACTACAGTCATATCTACTACAATAATACTACAGAATATAGTACTACAGTCATATCTACTACAATACCACAACAGACTATAGTACTGTCGTCATATCTACTACAGTAATACTACAGACTATAGTACTGTCGTCATATCTACTACAGTAATACTACAGACTATAGTACTGCAGTCATATGTACTACAATACCACTACAGACTATAGTACTACAGTCATATGTACTACAATACCTCTACAGACTATAGTACTGCCGTCATATCTACTACAATAATACTACAGACTATAGTACTGCAGTCATATGTACTACAATACTACTACAGACTATAGTACTGCCGTCATATCTACTACAGTAATACTACAGACTATAGTACTGCAGTCTAGGACTCGGCCTCATTTCTACTCAGACCCTAGGTTCATTAACATGGCTGCCCTGTCCTCACAGGCCCTACCAATCTAGTGCTATCCTGACATCTCCCAGAGTTAGTCTCCGCCCTCAGAGATGACTTTTAACTTTCCCAGCCTGATTGTCCAATGAAACAATCGGTTCAAACTCATCAGAGATGTTGAAGATAAGAACAGTTTTGCTTCGGGTGTAAGAGCTGTCCGTGTTCAGTCATACAAAACACACGACCAGTCCATCCAATCAAAACCATGCATTACACTTTCATTGCCACAGATCTACAGTAAATTATATACGCCATGCCCTTAGAACAACAACAACAAAAATGTTTTTTTTTTTTTATGTTATTTTCACATGTGAATTGGCTGTTTTTTACATTGAGTTTTTATTTCACAAGTGAAAATCATATCACTTTTTTATTTAACTAGGCAAGTCAGTTAAGAACAAATTCTTGTTTTCAATGACTGCCTAGGAACAGTGGGTTAACTGCCTGTTCAGGGGCCTCTTCCGGTTACTAGTCCAATGCTCTAACCACTAGGCTACCCTGCCACCTCTACACTCTAACCACCAGGGTACCCTGCCACCTCTACACTCTAACCACCAGGGTACCCTGCCGCCTCTACACCACATGTGAAAACGTCACATTCAGATGTGGAATTGCAAGTTCACATTTGTAAAACATTAACATGTGAAAATTACATTTGCTGTTTCACATGTAAGAAAATCTGTGAAAATCTCACTTTCAAATGTCGCTTCAAGTTTAACAGTTTTAATGTCACACACACATACAATACAGTGAAATGCTTTTCTTGAAAACTCAAAACCCAACAATGCAATAATTAATAACAATGTATTACTAGAAAAAAAAAACATGAGAAATAAGAATAAGAAACATGAAATACACAATAAAGTAAGAAAGCAGGAAACATTCAAAAAGTCAGTACCACATTAACAATGTACAGGGATACTGGAGTGATGGAGGTAGATATGTGTAGGGGGAAGGAGACAGGGATACTGGAGTGATGGAGGTAGATATGTATAGGGGGAAGGTGACTATATACAGGGTCAGTACCATATTAACAATGTACAGGGATACTGGAGTGATGGAGGTAGATATGTATAGGGGGAAGGAGACAGGGATACTGGAGTGATGGAGGTAGATATGTATAGGGGGAATGAGACAGGGATACTGGAGTGATGGAGGTAGATATGTATAGGGGGAAGGAGACAGGGATACTGGAGTGATGGAGGTAGATATGTATAGGGGGAAGGAGACAGGGATACTGGGGTGATGGAGGTAGATATGTATAGGGGGAAGGAGACAGGGATACTGGAGTGATGGAGGTAGATATGTATAGGGGGAAGGAGACAGGGATACTGGAGTGATGGAGGTAGATATGTATAGGGGGAAGGAGACAGGGATACTGGAGTGATGGAGGTAGATATGTATAGGGGGAAGGAGACAGGGATACTGGAGTGATGGAGGTAGATATGTATAGGGGGAAGGAGACAGGGATACTGGAGTGATGGAGGTAGATATGTATAGGGGGAAGGAGACAGGGATACTGGAGTGATGGAGGTAGATATGTATAGGGGGAAGGAGACAGGGATACTGGGGTGATGGAGGTAGATATGTATAGGGGGAAGGAGACAGGGATACTGGAGTGATGGAGGTAGATATGTATAGGGGGAAGGAGACAGGGATACTGGAGTGATGGAGGTAGATATGTATAGGGGGAAGGAGACAGGGATACTGGAGTGATGGAGGTAGAAATGTATAGGGGGAAGGAGACAGGGATACTGGAGTGATGGAGGTTGATATGTATAGGGGTGTGTGTGTGTGTGTGTGTGTGTGTGTGTGTGTGTGTGTGTGTGTGTGTGTGTGTGTGTGTGTGTGTGTGTACATGTCATGGTTTTCATTGATGTACATGTACAGAGCCTTCGGAAAGTATTCAGACCCCTTGATTTTTTCCACACTTTGCTACGTAACAGCCTCATTCTAAAATTGATTAAAATACATTTTTTAAATACTCAGCAATCTACACACAATACCCCTTAATGACATCACAATACCCCTTAATGACATCACAATACCCCTTAATGACATCACAATACCCCTTAATGACATCACAATACCCCTTAATGACATCACAATACCCCTTAATGACATCACAATACCCCTTAATGACATCACAATACCCCTTAATGACATCACAATACCCCTTAATGACAAAGGGAAAATATGTTTTCAGAAAAATACCTTATTTACATAAGTATTCAGACCTTTTGATCTGACGCTACTGTCACTGTTTACCACATTACCCTTAAAGAGATGGGTGTGGTCTAAGGCTTAAGAGGGTGTGAACCATGCTGAATGGGTGTGGTCTAAGGCTTAAGAGGGTGTGAACCATGCTGAATGGGTGTGGTCTAAGGCTTAAGAGGGTGTGAACCATGCTGAATGGGTGTGGTCTAAGGCTTAAGAGGGTGTGAACCATGCTGAATGGGTGTGGTCTAAGGCCTAAGAGGGTGTGAACCATGCTGAATGGGTGGAGACACAGGAGAGCTCTCCAGTAGGTACCAAAACATTTAAAGGCCATTTTCTCAAAAGTGCGGTTACAAGTTTATCAACTTTCCAAGCAGAATTACTTTTCCATTGTTCCTTATATACAATTTTGTAGATCTGCGTCTCTACTTTTATCGAATATAAAATAAAAACACAAATTCATATTTTGCTACATAAGACCGAATCCAGGTAGTCGGTCACAATTGAGCTCAGGTGCATCCTGTTTCCATTGATCATCCTTGAGATGTTTCTCCAACTGGATTGGAGTCCATCTGTGGCAAATTCAATTGATTGGACATGTTTTGGAAAGGCACACAAACCTGTCTATATAAGTTCCCACAGTTGACAGTGCACGTCAGAGCAAAAACCGAGCCATGAGGTCGAAGGAGTAGAGCTCCGAGACAGGATTGTGTCGAAGGGCACAGCTCTAGGAAAGGGCACCAAAACATATCTGCAGCATTGAAGGTCCCCCAAGAACACAGTGGCCTCCATCATTCTTAAATCAAATGTACTGTGTTGGACAGTCCTCCCCTTCGTCCTCTGAGGAGCCTCCGCTGGTTCCAACCTAACATTCATACATATTTATAACCTCACTAACTTTAAACGTCAGCTGTCAGAGCAGCTTACCGATCGCTGCAGCTGTACACAGCCCATCTGTAAACAGCCCATTTGTACACAGCCCATCTGTAAATAGCCCATCTGTAAACAGCCCATTTGTACACAGCCCATCTGTAAATAGCCCATCCAACCAACTACCTACCTCATCCCATATTTGTTTTAGTTTTTCTGCTCTGTTGCACACCAGTATTTCTACTTGCACATCCTCATCTGCACATACATCACTCCAGTGTTAATTGGCTACATTGTAATTACTTCACCACTATTGGCCTATTTATTGCCTTACCTCCTTACCTCATTTGCACACACTGTATACAGACTGTTCTACTGTGTTATTGACTGTATGTTTGTTTTACTCCATGTGTAACTCTGTGTCGTTGTATGTGTCAAACTGCTTTGCTTTATCTTGGCCAGGTCGCAGTTGTAAATGAGAACTTGATCTCAACTGGCCAACCTGGTTAAATAAAGGGTTAGAGTTATATATATAAATACCTGGTTAAATAAAGGGTTAGAGTTATATATATAAATACCTGGTTAAATAAAGGGTTATATATATAAATACCTGGTTAAATAAAGGGTTATATATATAAATACCTGGTTAAATAAAGGGTTATATATATAAATACCTGGTTAAATAAAGGGTTATATATATAAATACCTGGTTAAATAAAGGGTTATATATATAAATACCTGGTTAAATAAAGGGTTATATATATAAATACCTGGTTAAATAAAGGGTTATATATATAAATACCTGGTTAAATAAAGGGTTAGGGTTATATATATAAATACCTGGTTAAATAAAGGGTTATATATATAAATACCTGGTTAAATAAAGGGTTATATATATAAATACCTGGTTAAATAAAGGGTTAGAGTTTTATATATAAATACCTGGTTAAATAAAGGGTTATATATATAAATACCTGGTTAAATAAAGGGTTAGAGTTATATATATAAATACCTGGTTAAATAAAGGGTTATATATATAAATACCTGGTTAAATAAAGGGTTATATATATAAATACCTGGTTAAATAAAGGGTTATATATATAAATACCTGGTTAAATAAAGGGTTATATATATAAATACCTGGTTAAATAAAGGGTTATATATATAAATACCTGGTTAAATAAAGGGTTATATATATAAATACCTGGTTAAATAAAGGGTTAGGGTTATATATATAAATACCTGGTTAAATAAAGGGTTATATATATAAATACCTGGTTAAATAAAGGGTTATATATAAATACCAGGTTAAATAAAGGGTTAGATTATATATATAAATACCTGGGTAAATAAAGGATTATATATATAAATACCTGGTTAAATAAAGGGTTAGAGTTATATATATAAATACCTGGTTAAATAAAGGGTTAGGGTTATATATATATAAATACCTGGTTAAATAAAGGGTTATATATATAAATACCTGGTTAAATAAAGGGTTATATATATAAATACCTGGTTAAATAAAGGGTTACATATATAAATACCTGGTTAAATAAAGGGTTATATATATAAATACCTGGTTAAATAAAGGGTTATATATATAAATACCTGGTTAAATAAAGGGTTAGGGTTATATATATAAATACCTGGTTAAATAAAGGGTTATATATATAAATACCTGGTTAAATAAAGGGTTATATATATAAATACCTGGTTAAATAAAGGGTTATATATATAAATACCTGGTTAAATAAAGGGTTATATATATAAATACCTGGTTAAATAAAGGGTTATATATATAAATACCTGGTTAAATAAAGGGTTATATATATAAATACCTGGTTAAATAAAGGGTTAGGGTTATATATATAAATACCTGGTTAAATAAAGGGTTAGAGTTATATATATAAATACCTGGTTAAATAAAGGGTTATAGTTATATATATAAATACCTGGTTAAATAAAGGGTTATATATATAAATACCTGGTTAAATAAAGGGTTATATATATAAATACCTGGTTAAATAAAGGGTTATATATATAAATACCTGGTTAAATAAAGGGTTAGGGTTATATATATGAATACCTGGTTAAATAAAGGGTTAGGGTTATATATATAAATACCTGGTTAAATAAAGGGTTAGGGTTATATATATAAATACCTGGTTAAATAAAGGGTTATATATATAAATACCTGGTTAAATAAAGGGTTAGGGTTATATATATAAATACCTGGTTAAATAAAGGGTTATATATATAAATACCTGGTTAAATAAAGGGTTATATATATAAATACCTGGTTAAATAAAGGGTTATATATATAAATACCTGGTTAAATAAAGGGTTATATATATAAATACCTGGTTAAATAAAGGGTTATATATATAAATACCTGGTTAAATAAAGGGTTATATATATAAATACCTGGTTAAATAAAGGGTTATATATAAATACCTGGTTAAATAAAGGGTTATATATATAAATACCTGGTTAAATAAAGGGTTAGAGTTATATATATAAATACCTGGTTAAATAAAGGGTTATATATATAAATACCTGGTTAAATAAAGGGTTATATATATAAATACCTGGGTAAATAAAGGGTTATATATATAAATACCTGGTTAAATAAAGGGTTAGAGTTATATATATAAATACCTGGTTAAATAAAGGGTTAGAGTTATATATATAAATACCTGGTTAAATAAAGGGTTATATATAAATACCTGGTTAAATAAAGGGTTATATATCTAAATACCTGGTTAAATAAAGGGTTATATATATAAATACCTGGTTAAATAAAGGGTTATATATATAAATACCTGGTTAAATAAAGGGTTATATATATAAATACCTGGTTAAATAAAGGGTTATATATATAAATACCTGGTTAAATAAAGGGTTAGAGTTATATATATAAATACCTGGTTAAATAAAGGGTTAGAGTTATATATATAAATACCTGGTTAAATAAAGGGTTAGAGTTATATATATAAATACCTGGTTAAATAAAGGGTTAGAGTTATATATATAAATACCTGGTTAAATAAAGGGTTATATATATAAATACCTGGTTAAATAAAGGGTTATATATATAAATACCTGGTTAAATAAAGGGTTATATATATAAATACCTGGGTAAATAAAGGGTTATATATATAAATACCTGGTTAAATAAAGGGTTATATATATAAATACCTGGTTAAATAAAGGGTTATATATATAAATACCTGGTTAAATAAAGGGTTATATATATAAATACCTGGTTAAATAAAGGGTTATATATATAAATACCTGGTTAAATAAAGGGTTATATATATAATACCTAGTTAAATAAAGGGTTATATATATAAATACCTGGTTAAATAAAGGGTTATATATATAAATACCTGGTTAAATAAAGGGTTATATATATAAATACCTGGTTAAATAAAGGGTTATATATATAAATACCTGGTTAAATAAAGGGTTAGGGTTATATATATAAATACCTGGTTAAATAAAGGGTTAGGGTTATATATATAAATACCTGGTTAAATAAAGGGTTAGGGTTATATATATAAATACCTGGTTAAATAAAGGGTTATATATATAAATACCTGGTTAAATAAAGGGTTATATATATAAATACCTGGTTAAATAAAGGGTTATATATATAAATACCTGGGTAAATAAAGGGTTATATATATAAATACCTGGTTAAATAAAGGGTTAGAGTTATATATATAAATACCTGGTTAAATAAAGGGTTATATATATAAATACCTGGTTAAATAAATGGTTATATATATAAATACCTGGTTAAATAAAGGGTTATATATATAAATACCTGGTTAAATAAAGGGTTATATATATAAATACATGTAAAATAATTCTGGCTGTGACAGCAGAAACATGAGCAGGTAGGCTCCCAAATCCCACAAATGCGTAAACTTTAGAGAGTCACCTTTCAGGCTTTCATGTTCTGTGTTCTTCTGTAGAGCAGGGACATGAACCCCCTCTCTTCTCCTTCCCTCCCTCCTCCTCCCTCCCTCCTCCTCTCTCTCTCTGTGTCCTCCTATTCGTTATGAGGGAGATGAGAGAAAGACGCGATCCTCTCTGCAAGGTGCTAATGTGAGTAATACATGCAGAAAACATGTTCTGCGCCCCAATGACACCCTATTCCCTATGTAGTGAACTACTTCTGATGAGGGTTCCATAGGGCTCTGGTCTAAAGTAGTGCTCTATATAGAGAAGAGATCATTCTGTGTTGTTCTGTACGACAGAAGACAAACAGCAGTTCATGTCACTGCAGACAAAATAGTTTCAGACAAACTTAGCAGAGATATAAAGTTTGGGAAATTCATTTATTTTTAATTTTTTATAAATGTAATTTGAAATAAACACTTCACATTAAGACATTGTCATGTAAGCAACAAAATGTGGTGTCTGGTTGGTACCTTTCCCCCAAACTCTCCACTACAGAGGACTAGTCTCTTCTAGTACAGACAGACAGTCAGTGAAATAGTACAGACTGAACAAAGACCAAAGAAATGGTGTGGTGGCTCACAGATAGAACAAAGAGGAAAGGGGGGATACAGAGAGATGGAAACAGATAGAACAAAGAGGAAAGGGGGGGATACAGAGAGATGGAAACAGATAGAACAAAGAGGAAAGGGGGGATACAGAGAGATGGAAACAGAGAGGTAGGGGGAAGCGATGGGGGGATACAGAGAGATGGAAACAGTAGAGTAGTGGGAAACGCGGGGGGGGTACAGAGAGATGGAAACAGAGGAGTAGGGGGAAACAGGAAGGGATATGGAGAGATGGAAACAGAGGAGTAGGGGAAAACAGGAAGGGATACGGAGAGATGGAAACAGAAGAGTAGGGGGAAACGAGGGATACAGAGGGATGGAAACAGAGGAGTAGGGGGAACGAGGGGGATACAGAGAGATGGAAACAGAGGAGTAGGGGGAATGAGGGGGATACAGAGAGATGGAAACAGAAGAGTAGGGGAAACGAGGGGGGGATATAGAGAGATGGAAACAGAGTGGTAGGGGGAAACAAGGGGGGGATACAGAGAGATGGAAACAGAGGAGTAGGGGGAAACGAGGGGGGATGCAGAGAGATGGAAACAGAGGAGTAGGGGAAAACAGGAAGGGATACGGAGAGATGGAAACAGAAGAGTAGGGGGAAACGAGGGGGGGATGCAGAGCGATGGAAACAGAGAAGTAGGGGGAAACGGGGGGGGGGATACAGAGAGATGGAAACAGAGGAGTAGGGGGAAACGAGGGGGGGATGCAGAGCGATGGAAACAGAGAAGTAGGGGGAAACGAGGGGGGGATACAGAGAGATGGAAACAGAGGAGTAGGGAGGAACGGGGGATACAGAGATTTGGAAACAGTAGAATAAAGAGGAAAGACAGAGGGAGGAGAGGGGGGAAGATGGAGAGAGAGGACTTTGTTATGGTCTGCCCCATGTCATCACCAGGAAGAGGGAGTAGAATTTTTTTTTTAAATTGTCTAAAACCCCATTTCCCTCTTTCCCACTGACAAGGGAAGGGGGATGGTTTGAAGAAGCCATGAACTGACAGACGAAAAGGAGGAGGAGGAAAGGGGAATGGGCTGGGGGTTAGACTGCATACCAAACAACCAGAGAGACCAAACAAGCAGAGAGAACGATACACAGAGAGAGAGAGAGAGAGAGAGAGAGAGAGAGAGAGAGTGAGAGACAGAGAGATACAGAGGAGAAGGGGAGAGGTGGAGAGGGGGAGGGGGGAGAGGGGGAGACGGGGAGGGGGAGAGGGGGAGGGGGGAGAAGGGGAGAGAGGGAGAGGTGGTGGGGGGAGAGGGCGAGGGGGAGAGGGGGAGGGGGGAGAAGAGGAGAGGCGGAGAGGGGGAGGGGGGAGAGGGGGAGAAGGGGAGAGGAGGGAGGGGGTAGAGGGGGAGACGGGGAGGGGGAGAGGGGGAGGGGGGGGGGAGAAGGGGAGAGGGGGAGAGGAGGATGGGGGTTAGGCTGCATCCCAAACGACAACACCCCAGACAGCCACATAAAAACAGCCTGTTTTTAAAAAACAGATAATAAAAAATAAAAAGATCTCCGTTAAACAGGAAATGAGCAGCCCAGCTCCCAAAACGGTGCCCAGGCACTACAGCGTGACTGACTGTACCCAGACCAATATTATCAATGTGTCAGGCTGGACCTCTCTGCCTGCTCCTCCTCACTCTGGAGAATGGCAACCCGTTCACCTACATAGTGCACTACTTTTGACCTGCCTGCTTTCGGATGCACCATGATTGACTGGCCCACTACAGCTGTGATATCTACCATGACTGACTGACTGTGGCCACTACGGCTGTGATATCTACCATGACTGACTGTGGCCCACTACAGCTGTGATATCTACCATGACTGACTGACTGTGGCCCACTACAGCTGTGATATCTACCATGACTGACTGACTGTGGCCCACTACAGCTGTGATATCTACCATGACTGACTGACTGTGGCCACTACGGCTGTGATATCTACCATGACTGACTGACTGTGGCCCACTACAGCTGTGATATCTACCATGATTGACTGTGGCCCACTACAGCTGTGATATCTACCATGACTGACTGACTGTGGCCACTACGGCTGTGATATCTACCATGACTGACTGACTGTGGCCCACTACAGCTGTGATATCTACCATGACTGACTGACTGTGGCCACTACGGCTGTGATATCTACCATGACTGACTGACTGTGGCCCACTACAGCTGTGATATCTACCATGACTGACTGTGGCCCACTACAGCTGTGATATCTACCATGACTGACTGACTGTGGCCACTGTGGCTGTGATATCTACCATGACTGACTGACTGTGGCCCACTACAGCTGTGATATCTACCATGACTGACTGTTGCCCACTACAGCTGTGATATCTACCATGACTGACTGACTGTGGCCACTGTGGCTGTGATATCTACCATGACAGACTGACTGTGGCCCACTACAGCTGTGATATCTACCATGCCTGACTGACTGTGGCCACTACGGCTGTGATATCTACCATGACTGACTGACTGTGGCCCACTACAGCTGTGATATCTACCATGACTGACTGTGGCCCACTACAGCTGTGATATCTACCATGACTGACTGACTGTGGCCACTGTGGCTGTGATATCTACCATGACTGACTGACTGTGGCCCACTACAGCTGTGATATCTACCATGACTGACTGACTGTGGCCACTGTGGCTGTGATATCTACCATGACTGACTGACTGTGGCCCACTACAGCTGTGATATCTACCATGACTGACTGTGGCCACTACAGCTGTGATATCTACCATGACTGACTGACTGTGGCCACTACGGCTGTGATATCTACCATGACTGACTGTGGCCACTACAGCTGTGATATCTACCACCAATGATAGGCTGGACCATAGACATACAATGATAGACTGGACCATATAAATACAATGATAAACTGGACCATAGAACTACAATGAAAGAATGGACCATAGAACTACAATGATAGACTGGACCATAGAACTACAATGATAGACTGGACCATAGAACTACAATGATAAACTGGACCATAGACATACAATGATAGACTGGACCATATAAATACAATGATAAACTGGACCATAGAACTACAATGAAAGAATGGACCATAGAACTACAATGATAAACTGCACCATAGAACTACAATGATAGACTGGACCATAGACATACAATTTATAGACTGGACCATATAAATACAATGATAAACTGGACCATAGAACTACAATGATAGACTGGACCATAGAACTACAATGATAGACTGGACCATAGAACTACAATGATAGACTGGACCATAGAACTACAATGATAGACTGGACCATAGAACTACAATGATAGACTGGACCATAGAACTACAATGATAGACTGGACCATAGAACTACAATGATAGACTGGACCATAGAACTACAATGATAGACTGGACCATAGAACTACAATGATAGACTGGACCATAGAACTACAATGATAGACTGGACCATAGAACTACAATGATAGACTGGACCATAGAACTACAATGATAGACTGGACCATAGAACTACAATGATAGACTGGACCATAGAACTACAATGATAGACTGAACCATAGAACTACAATGATAGACTGGACCATAGAACTACAATGATAGACTGGACCATAGAACTACAATGATAGACTGGACCATAGAACTACAATGATAGACTGGACCATAGAAATATACTTTTTTAATTTTATTTCACCTTTATTTAACCAGGTAGGCTAATTGGTAGGCTAGTTGAGAACAAGTTCTCATTTGCAACTGCGACCTGGCCAAGATAAAGCATAGCAGTGTGAACAGACAACACATGATAATGATAGACTGGACCATAGAAATAGAATGATAGACTGGACTGCTCCCTCTACTCCCTCTCTAGAAGGACAAAGCCTTGGAATCTGACCAGAGGTTGTGTTCAATAGGTACATAATGGACCAAGCAGTATGAAAACGGAAACGGCGAGGTAGCACTATGTGAACTTGTCCAATAAGAAAAGCTTGTTTTCCGTTGCAACACGTTTTGCTACGGTGTGCCCTAATGAACATGACCCACTGTGAGGGTACAGAAATCAATGCCCTGGGGAATTAATCAATTCTGATTCATTTATTCAGACAGCCTCCTTTTATTCTTAGTCAAAAATTAGTCACACACAGGGGACCCTCGTTTGTTCCTACATTATAAATGATGACAACAGTTCATTCCTACATTATAATTGATGACCACCGTTCGTTCCTACATTATAAATGATGACCACCGTTCGTTCCTACATTATAAACAATGACTACTGTTTGTTCCTACATTATAAACAATGACTACTGTTTGTTCAGACAAGTCAGTTAAGATCAAATTCTGATTTACAATGACGGCCTACCCCAGACAAACCCAGACGATGCTGGGCCAATTGTGCACCTCCTTATGGGACTCCCAATCAGGGCCTGTTGTGATAACAGTACCTGAGGTAACAGAACTTGAGGAAACAGAACTTGAGGGAACAGAACTTGAGGGAACAGAACTTGAGGAAACAGAACTTGAGGAAACAGAACTTGAGGTAACAGAACTTGAGGAAACAGAACTTGAGGGAACAGAACTTGAGGAAACAGAACTTGAGGAAACAGAACTTGAGGGAACAGAACTTGAGGTAACAGAACTTGAGGAAACAGACCTTGAGGTAACAGAAC
Organism: Oncorhynchus clarkii lewisi; assembly: GCF_045791955.1. Lineage (NCBI taxonomy): Eukaryota > Metazoa > Chordata > Actinopteri > Salmoniformes > Salmonidae > Oncorhynchus > Oncorhynchus clarkii. The sequence goes on along the minus strand of NC_092158.1, from coordinate 5,529,825 downwards.
TTGAGGAAACAGAACTTGAGGAAACAGAACTTGAGGTAACAGAACTTGAGGGAACAGAACTTGAGGTAACAGAACTTGAGGTGGTGCTCTTTCAAAAAAAAAATGCACTGGATTCAAAATGGCACTGTTTTAGGCAAGATAAAATGAGGTAAAAAAAATACCTTCCTTCCTTCTAGTTATAAATATTCATCGTTCAAGAAAACAACACGTGTTAGTGATCTGATCTTCACACCGACACCCAACACAACATACAACTGACGTAATTAAAACATTTATAAATACCTGGAACAAACCGTGTATATATGGGGAATAAATTTGAACCTCCAGTACATGCAATGCTTACCAACAACGTTATGAAACCAGCCGTCGGTTTATTTTTTTCTTGAGCGGATGGTGAGTTAATATGATATAATAATATAATGGGCGGGAACATAATTACAAATCATTTGTCGACTGAAAATTGACCCGCGAGAAGCCACAAACAGATATAATATTTGACTAAAACAATACTAATTTCAAACCTTGCTTATATTTTTTATACGATCACATATGTACAGTGGGGCAAAAAAGTATTTAGTCCGCCACCATTTGTGCAAGTTCTCCCGCTTAAAAAGATGAGAGAGGCCTGCAATTTCCATCATAGGTTACACTTCAACTATGACAGACAAAATGAGAAGAAAAAAAATCCAGAAAATCAAATTTTTTGCCCCACATATTTCTATTATGAGTGGGGAAATACTTTGAAACTCATTTCCAAAATAATATCTCGTAGAGTTGACTTGCTGGTGTTTTTACAATCTTTAATTTTTCTTCGGGAAAACATAAAAGTGTCCGTGGGCCACCAGTCGTGGGAACCCTGGTCTAGAATCGCTTTCTTTTTTGGTAATATTATGAGTACTTTGGTCTAAGTCTAGCTCGTAGCCTATCCCTGTCAAAGACTCAAACCCGGGTTCAAGTACCATTTAAAAATAATTTCAAATGCTTTTAGTTGTGCCTTGATGAACCTTGTCTGGTACAATGGATTCACACCTCAAAAACCCTGTCCATCTGGCACTTCAGGCAGACTATGGCAAACACATACAACAAAAATCTCAAATACTATTTGAACCCAGGTCTGAAAAGTTCCTGTTTTCTGACCCTGGCTCTGTCCTTTGTCTAGGCTGTATCTCAAATTGCACCCTTTCCCCTATTCACCGAAGTGCACTACGTTTGACTGCTCTTTGCGGCTGTGCAGAAGTGAGATATGATCTGTGTGCTGATATCTGTTCATTACAGTCCAGTCCCTTCCCATCTGGGCCCATGGGTAAAACCTCTATCCACTCTTATCGATCCTCCTTCGCCACCTTCAGTCTGCCCTTCCCTCACTTCTAACATTATCTTGACAACTTCATATCCTGCCTAAGCTCCTGTACTCTCTCATCTGACCCAACATCACAGAGACTTTTTTCAATCTGTCATCTTTCTTTATTTCTCTCTCTCTCTCTATTCATATCTCTCTCTCTCTCTCTCTCTCTCCAACCAAACATCACAGAGACTATTTTTTCAATCTGTTATCTTTCTTTATTTCTCTCTCTCTCTCTCTCTCTCTCTCTCTATTCATCTCTCTCTCTGTCTCTCTCTGTCTCTCTCAATTCAATTCAAGGGGCTTTATTGGCATGGGAAACATGTGTTAACATTGCCAAAGCAAGTGAGGTAGATAATATACAAAAGTGAAACAAACAATAAAAATGAACAGTAAACATTACACATACAGAAGTTTCAAAAGAATAAAGACATTACAAATGTCATATTATATATATATATACAGTGTTGTAACAATGTACACATGGTTAAAGTACAAAAGGGAAAATAAATAAGCATAAATATGGGTTGTATTTATAATGGTGTTTGTTCTTCACTGGTTGCCCTTTTCTTGTGGCAACAGGTCACAAATCTTGCTGCTGTGATGGCACACTGTGGAATTTCACCCAGTAGATATGGGAGGTTATGAAAATCGGGTTTGTTTTTGAATTCTTTGTGGATCTGTGTTATCTGAGGGAAATATGTGTCTCTAATATGGTCATACATTTGGTAGGAGGTTAGGAAGTGCAGCTCAGTTTCCACCTCATTTTGTGGGCATTGTGCACATAGCCTGTCTTCTCTTGAGAGCCATGTCTGCCTACGGCGGTCTTTCTCAATAGCAAGGCTAAGCTCACTGAGTCTGTACATAGTCAAAGCTTTCCTTAAGTTTGGGTCAGTCACAGTGGTCAGGTATTCTGCCACTGTGTACTCTGTGTTTAGGGCCAAAAAGCATTCTAGTTTGCTCTGTTTTTTGTTGTTGATTCTTTCCAATGTGTCAAGTAATTATCTTTTTGTTTTCTCATGATTTGGTTGGGTCTAATTGTGCTGCTGTCCTGGGGCTCTGTAGGGTGTGTTTGTGTTTGTGAACAGAGCCCCATGACCAGCTTGCTTAGGGGACTCTTCTCCAGGTTCATCTCTCTGTAGGTGATGGCTTTGTTATGGAAGGTTTGGGAATCGCTTCCTTTTAAGTGGTTATAGAATTTAACAGCTCTTTTCTGGAGTTGAAGCTTTCCTTTCCTTAAGTTTCCTTAAGTTTGGGTCAGTCACTTCTCTCTCTCTGTCTCTCTCTCTGTCTCTCTCTGCCTCTCTCTCTCTGCCTCTCTCTCTCTGCCTCTCTCTCTCTGCCTATCTCTCTCTCTGGCTAGAGACAGGCAACACAACCTCTACTTGCTGTCTGGCTAGAGACAGGCAACACAACCTTCCCCTTACTGTCTGGCTAGAGACAGGCAACACAACACTCACTCTCTCTCTCTCTGCTCTGTTTGAAGCACCCAACAGACAAGATGCAACCACACAAATCTATATCCACTTCCAAGGAAAAATACTTCATTGATTTAACCAAACCCTGATAAAAGAATGTAAAAGTCTTAGCAACAAGCCAAGACTAGAGTTTTGTTGATGGTGCATGATTGGCTTACATGGAATCTAAAGCTGTGAAACAGTTGGAAAATACACTGAACCTACAAACAAAACAAATTGAAAACAGGTACAGCAAGGAGCACAACAGGTACAGTAAGGAGCACAACAGGTACAGTAAGGAGCACAACAGGTACAGTGAGGATTACAACAGGTATAGTAAGGAGCACAACAGGTATAGTAAGGAGCACAACAGGTACAGTAAGGAGCACAACAGGTACAGTGAGGAGTACAACAGGTATAGTAAGGAGCACAACAGGTATAGTAAGGAGCACAACAGGTATAGTAAGGAGCACAACAGGTACAGTGAGGAGCACAACAGGTATAGTAAGGAGCACAACAGGTACAGTAAGGAGCACAACAGGTACAGTAAGGAGCACAACAGGTACAGTAAGGAGCACAACAGGTACAGTAAGGAGCACAACAGGTACAGTAAGGAGCACAACAGGTATAGTAAGGAGCACAACAGGTACAGTAAGGAGCACAACAGGTACATTAAGGAACACAACAGGTACAGTAAGGAGCACAACAGGTATAGTAAGGAGCACAACAGGTACAGTAAGGAGCAGAACAGGTACAGGAAGGAGCACAACAGGTATAGTAAGGAGCACAACAGGTATAGTAAGGAGCACAACAGGTATAGTAAGGAGCACAACAGGTACAGTAAGGAGCACAACAGGTACAGTAAGGAGCACAACAGGTACAGTGAGGATTACAACAGGTATAGTAAGGAGCACAACAGGTATAGTAAGGAGCACAACAGGTACAGTAAGGAGCACAACAGGTACAGTGAGGAGTACAACAGGTATAGTAAGGAGCACAACAGGTATAGTAAGGAGCACAACAGGTATAGTAAGGAGCACAACAGGTACAGTGAGGAGCACAACAGGTATAGTAAGGAGCACAACAGGTGCAGTAAGGAGCAGAACAGGTACAGTAAGGAGCACAACAGGTATAGTAAGGAGCACAACAGGTATAGTAAGGAGCACAACAGGTACAGTGAGGAGCACATCAGGTACAGTAAGGAGCACAACAGGTACAGTAAGGAGCACAACAGGTACAGTGAGGAGCAGAACAGGTACAGTAAGGAGCACAACAGGTGCAGTAAGGAGCACAACAGGTACAGTAAGGAGCACAACAGGTGCAGTAAGGAGCACAACAGGTACAGTAAGGAGCACAACAGGTACAGTAAGGAGCACATCAGGTACAGTAAGGAGCACAACAGGTACAGTAAGGAGCACAACAGGTATAGTAAGGAGCACAACAGGTACAGTGAGGAGCAGAACAGGTACAGTAAGGAGCACAACAGGTACAGTAAGGAGCAGAACATGTACAGTAAGGAGCACAACAGGTATAGTAAGGAGCACAACAGGTATAGTAAGGAGCACAACAGGTACAGTGAGGAGCACATCAGGTACAGTAAGGAGCACAACAGGTACAGTAAGGAGCACAACAGGTATAGTAAGGAGCACAACAGGTACAGTGAGGAGCAGAACAGGTACAGTAAGGAGCACAACAGGTACAGTAAGGAGCACAACAGGTGCAGTAAGGAGCACAACAGGTACAGTAAGGAGCACAACAGGTGCAGTAAGGAGCACAACAGGTACAGTAAGGAGCACAACAGGTACAGTAAGGAGCACATCAGGTACAGTAAGGAGCACAACAGGTACAGTAAGGAGCACAACAGGTATAGTAAGGAGCACAACAGGTACAGTGAGGAGCAGAACAGGTACAGTAAGGAGCACAACAGGTACAGTAAGGAGCAGAACATGTACAGTAAGGAGCACAACAGGTATAGTAAGGAGCACAACAGGTATAGTAAGGAGCACAACAGGTACAGTGAGGAGCAGAACAGGTACAGTAAGGAGCACAACAGGTAGTGTAAGGAGCACAACAGGTACAGTAAGGAGCACATCAGGTACAGTAAGGAGCACAACAGGTAGTGTAAGGAGCACAACAGGTACAGTAAGGAGCACATCAGGTACAGTAAGGAGCACAACAGGTACAGTAAGGAGCATGACAGGTACAGTAAGGAGCACAACAGGTATAGTAAGGTGCACAACAGGTACAGCAAGGAGCACACCAGGTACAGTAAGTAGCACAACAGGTACAGTAAGGATCACAACAGGTACAGTAAGGAGCACAACAGGTACAGTAAGGAGCACAACAGATACAGTAAGGAGCACAACAGGTACAGTAAGGAGCACAACAGGTACAGTAAGGAGCACAACAGGTACAGTAAGGAGCACAACAGGTACAGTAAGGAGCACAACAAATATTTGATGGCCTCTTGGCGTTTTGACTGGGAACATAAACACTGTCAACATAGCAAAGGCACTAATACTGTATTCATGGGAAAGATGAAAGGGAAATCGGAAATATTATATAACTCTCACGTTAATGAATGGAGAATCCAAAGTGAAAAGAGCAGAGCAGACACGGTTCACAGTGGGAGAGGAAGCGAAGGGAATATCCTCTTATGGGTTTAATAATGTCTGCTGTGTGTGGAGCATGAAGGCTGGAGAAAGCTGCTTTCCCTCTTTCCCTCCGTCCGTCCATCTGAATAATTCACGGTAAAGCTGCTGGATTTTACCATAGATGTTCCTGTAATTGTCAGGAGTGTGTATTGGAGGCGAAGTCAGGTGCAGGAGAGCACCTGACTTCACACACTTTTTATTTCCGGTCCAAAATGACAGGACAAAGTAACATTAAAATGTGCCCAAAACGCGGAACATAGAACTAAAAGTAATGCGCGTAACAATATCCACGATATCAATATACACGAAACACAAAGACATGATGGGGAACAGAGGAATAAATACATGTAGATTGATTGGGGAATGAAAACCAGGTGTGCAGGGAACAAGACAAAACAAATGGATACATGAAAAAAATGGAGCGGCGATGATGGCTAGAAAGCCGATGACGTCGCCCGCCGTACGCCGCCTGAACAAGGAGAGGAAAACGCCGACCCGAACAAGGAGAGGAGAACGCCGCACGAACAAGGAGAGGAGAACGCCGCCCGAACAAGGAGAGGAGAACGCCGCCCAAACAAGGAGAGGAGAACGGCGCACGAACAAGGAGAGGAGAACGCCGCACGAACAAGGAGAGGAGAACGCCTACCGAACAAGGAGAGGAGAACGGCGCCCGAACAAGGAGAGGAGCCGACTTCGACGGAAGTCGTGACAGTCATTTTCCAGCCTCATGAATAAATTCAAGAAGGATGGAGTCACACAAAGGCTAAGCTAAGTGGATGTCCTCAGAAAACCTGTCTGGTGTGTAGGGCATGTAAACACACACGCGTGCACACACATACCTGTCTGTTGTTTAGGGCATGTAAACAAACAAACACACTCACACAGAGAACACATGACAACGTTATTCGACCCACCAGATTCAGCTCTCGATGGTGTCGGGCAGCTAGGTACAGCAACAATATAATACTTTCCAACCACTGTGATCTAGTGCAGCACTGCACTGTATACAAACAATAACATCCAAGCTAACTCATAGCAACTCTATTCCACGTAGCATTGAATATAAACAATAACATCCAAGCCACCTCATAGCAACTCTATTCCACGTAGCATTGAATATAAACAATAACATCCAAGCCACCTCATAGCAACTCTATTCCACGTAGCACTGTATACAAACAATAACATCCAAGCCGCCTCATAGCAACTCTATTCCACGTAGCATTGAATATAAACAATAACATCCAAGCCACCTCATAGCAACTCTATTCCACGTAGCATTGAATATAAACAATAACATCCAAGCCACCTCATAGCAACTCTATTCCACGTAGCATTGAATATATACAATAACATCCAAGCCGCCTCATAGCAACTCTATTCCACGTAGCATTGAATATAAACAATAACATCCAAGCCACCTCATAGCAACTCTATTCCACGTAGCATTGAATATATACAATAACATCCAAGCCGCCTCATAGCAACTCTATTCCACGTAGCACATCCAAGCCACCTCATAGCAACTCTATTCCACGTAGCACTGTATACAAACAATAACATCCAAGCCAACTCATTCAGACAATCAGCAGTGCTTTATTTCAGCATTTTAGGATGTATTCTCTTCCTCAGGGATTGGCCCAATGGATAGGGCAGCACTGACTACAAAACAATAATGTATTGAACCCACCACATTCAGAGTCAGCGGTATCAGCGATATGTTGGTTAAGCTCGTCTTTTTTTGTACCTCAGAGGAGCCGCCAAACACAAAGAGAATAAAACTGTCCTGCCTGCCTTTCTCTTATTATTTCATTATTTCTTTCAGCTAAAAACTCACTAAGTGGGAAGCAGGGAGGGATTGTGGTGGCAGTGTGCCATCCTTTCTTGGCAGAGGTGGCCATGTTTGAAGATTACTGTGTGATAACCATGGCACAACCCTGATTACTGGTACGGTTTTATCAAATTACCCTTTCATCTCTGCCTTATTCCCGGAGCGTTGATATTTCTAAGTGAAGCTGTCTGCTCAGCATAACAATATATTATATACGTATTTCTTCCTGATAACAGAACTTCCTTTCGTTGATTCTGCTGCCTGTGCTTTATCTTCAGGGTTGAAAAATTACAGGAACTTTAAATATATTCCCTGGTTTTCCCTGGTTTCCCTGGTTTTCCCAAAATCCAGGTTGAAGAAATCCTGGTATCAGGAGGGGAAAAAGCAAGAAATCCATAATCCTCCCACCAGTATTTCTGGAAACCAGGGAATATATTTAAATGTCCTACATTTCCTTAAATTTCCTCTTGCTAAAGACAAAAGTAAAATAAAATGCACAATAATACATGATGATCTACTGCTTCCTTCCAGTCTCCATGATCATCTACTGCTTCCTTCCAGTCTCCATGATGATCTACTGCTACCTTCCAGTCTCCATGATGATCTACTGCTACGTTCCAGTCTCCATGATGATCTACTGCTACGTTCCAGTCTCCATGTTCATATCCTGCTTCCTTCCAGTCTCCATGATGATCTACTGCTACCTTCCAGACTCCATGATGATCTACTGCTACCTTCCAGTCTCCATGATGATCTACTGCTACGTTCCAGTCTCCATGATGATCTACTGCTACGTTCCAGTCTCCATGTTCATATCCTGCTACCTTCCAGTCTCAATGATGATCTACTGCTACGTTCCAGTCTCCATGATGATCTACTGCTACGTTCCAGTCTCCATGTTCATATCCTGCTTCCTTCCAGTCTCCATGATGATCTACTGCTACGTTCCAGTCTCTATGATGATCTACTGCTACGTTCCAGTCTCCATGATGATCTACTGCTACGTTCCAGTCTCCATGTTCATATCCTGCTTCCTTCCAGTCTCCATGATGATCTACTGCTTCCATCCAGTCTCCATGTAAATATCCTGCTTCCTTCCAGTCACTGTAGCCCAGGAGTAATGAGTCATGGAAGTAAAACAAAACAGTAAAAATGAAATATTCTAAAAAATATCATTTAATTGTTTTACCTAAAAGTCTGCTAGTTTCTTTATTTGGACACTGCTTTATTTTGGCGTCTCTCAGCTAAGGTGATAATTATCCATACAAATAGAACAGTTTCCCATTCTCTATTGATGAGACTGGTGTGAGTAACGGCTCCCCTGGGGACAGGAGACAGTGAGGTTAGAGCCGAACCCATCTGGCCCGGGCTGGCCCAGTGACACCAGCTGGCTTACAACACAACACGCGTCAACCGTCAGATGAAGGGGCAGCCTCACAGCAGACGAACAGCTAGCCTCTAACCCCCCCAAAGCTCACCTCCCCATCCCAACTCCCTCTTCCGTCAGCTGTAACGTCAGTCTTTAGCTACTGAGGATCACAGGCCCAGATATACTCTACTCTGCATCGGAGTGCAGTCCACAAGCTGTTACTTACTATATTACTTCACACACAGTGGAAAATTAGAAACATCATCTTTCGTTGACCAATAAACGTGCACTTAATTTTGGTAAAAAACTGAGTCACATTTATCTGTATTTAAACAAAACTACAAAGCCTCTCAGAAAGGATCATGTCTCTGTCATGCTGCACCTGGGGCTCACTGTTAGCCAACACAGCGAAACACAGGATGCATCCCAAATGGAACCCTAATCCCTATTATAGTGCACTACTTTAGACTAGAGCACTATGGAACCCTATTCCCTATATAGTGTACTACTTTAGACTAGAGCACTATGGAACCCTATTCCCTATATACTGCACTACTTTAAACCAGAGCACTATGGAGCCCTATTCCCTATATAGTGCACTACTTTATCTTCTTAAGGTATAGGGGCAGCATCTTCACTTTTGGATAAATAGCGTGTTCAATTTCAACTTCCTGCTACTCCTGCCAAGAATATAAGATATGCATATCATTAGTAGATCTGGATAGAAAACACTCTGAAGTTTCTAAAACTGTTTGAATCATGTCTGTGAGTATAACAGAACTTATGTAGCAGGCAAAACCCAGAGGACTAACCGTTCAGAATGTTTGTTTTTTGAGGTCTCTGTCTGTTTACTGAGTGAGATCTCATTGGGAAATTATATTTCTTAGGAACTTGTTTTCAGTTCCTACCGCTTCCACTGAATGTCACCAGTCTTTGGAATTTGGTTGAGGTTATTCCTTTGTGCAATGAAGAAGTAGGCCATCTAGGAACTGGGTAACACTGTTGAGAGTTGCGCAAGACTTGAAAATAGCTTGGTTTGTTGTCTTCCTGTATTGAACACAGATAGACCCGTCTTCAATTTGATCGATTATTAACGTTTAAAAATACCGAAGGTTGTATTACAAAAGTAGTTTGAAATGTTTTGGCAAAGTTTATAGGCAACTTTTGAAATATTTTGTTGTGAAGTTGTGCAATTTGGAAGCTGTTTTTTCCTGGATCAAACGCGCCAAATAAATTGACATTTTGGATATATATGGATGGAATTAATCAAACAAAAGGACCATTTGTGATGTTTATGGGACATATTGGAGTGCCAACAAAAGAAGCTCGTCAAAGGTAAGGCATGAATTATATTTTATTTATGCGTTTTGTGTAGCGCCTGCAGGGTTGAAATATGCTACTCTCTTTGTTTACTGTTGTGCTATCATCAGATAATAGTATCTTATGCTTTCGCCGAAAAGCCTTTTTGAAATCTGACATGTTGGCTGGATTCACAACGAGTGTAGCTTTAATTTAGGATCTTACATGTGTGATTTAATGAAAGTTTCATTTCTATATAATTTTATTTGAATTTGACGCACTGCATTTTCCCTGGCTTTTGGCCAAGTGGGAAGCAAGCGTCCCCTATACCATAAGAATTTAAGTGTGCACAGAGAGCTAACATTAATAATATGCATCTCTCACGGCTCAAAGTGGAGGGGAGATTGACTTCATCACTACTTGTCTTTGTAAGAAGTGTTGAATGCACCAAGGTGCCCGTTCAAACCACCAGCTCACAGCTCAGACACGCATATATACCCCACAAGACACAATCCTACATACCCCACAAGACACAATCCTACATACCCCACAAGACACAATCCTACATACCCCACAAGACACAGTCCTACATACCCCACAATACACAATCCTACATACCCCACAAGACACAGTCCTACATACCCCACAAGACACAATCCTACATACCCCACAAGACACAATCCTACATACCCCACAAGACACAATCCTACATACCCCACAAGACACAATCCTACATACCCCACAAGACACAATCCTACATACCCCACAAGAAACAGTCCTACATACCCCACAAGACACAATCCTACATACCCCACAAGACACAATCCTACATACCCCACAAGACACAATCCTACATACCCCACAAGACACAATCCTACATACCCCACAAGACACAGTCCTACACACCCCACAAGACACAATCATACATACCCCACAAGACACAATCCTACATACCCCACAAGACACAATCCTACATAACCCACAAGACACAATCCTACATACCCCACAAGACACAATCCTACATACCCCACAAGACACAGTCCTACATACCCCACAAGACACAATCCTACATACCCCACAAGACACAATCCTACATACCCCACAAGACACAGTCCTACATACCCCACAAGACACAATCCTACATACCCCACAAGACACAATCCTACATACCCCACAAGACACAATCCTACATACCCCACAAGACACAATCCTACATACCCCACAAGACACAATCCTACATACCCCACAAGACACAATCCCCAAGTCCAGAACAGACTATGGGAGGTGCACAGTACTACATAGAACCATGACTACATGGAACTCTATTCCACAGTACTACATAGATCCATGACTACATGGAACTCTATTCCACAGTAGTACATAGAGCCATGACTACATGGAACTCTATTCCACAGTACTACATAGAGCCATGACTACATGGCACTCTATTCCACAGTACTACATAGAGCCATGACTACATGGCACTCTATTCCACAGTACTACATAGAGCCATGACTACATGGAACTCTATTCCACATCAGGTAACTGAGGCAAGCAGTCGAATCAGAGGTAGCCATTTCAGTAAAATCCCCACTCCATCCATTCATGTCTGTAATACAGCATGTTAATGTCATGTGTGGACCAGGTATTGTTTCATAGAGGACCTGCCGCTGCTACCCAGTGGGTTGTGATTGGACAGTTATTAAGCTGTGGTGTATTTGATTCATTATCTTAGCCTCAGCCTCTGCTCCTATTGTCGTCCCATTATAAATGATTACACTGATCTGAGAAGCTACAAGGCTTTACATGTCTGACAACATGTCACTCAGGGACATTATTCTGTCTGTCTGACAACATGTCACTCAGGGATATTAATTAGCCTGTCTGACAACATGTCGCTCAGGGACATTATTCTGTCTGTCTGACAACATGTCACTCAGGGACATTTATCTGTCTGTCTGACAACAAGTCACTCAGGGATATTAATTAGTCTGTCTGACAACATGTCACTCAGGGAGATTATTCTGTCTGTCTGACAACACATTTCTCAAGGACATTATTCTGTCTGTCTGACAACATGTCACTCAGGGACATTATTCTGTCTGTCTGACAACATGTCACTCAGAGACATTATTCTGTCTGTCTGACAACACATTTCTCAAGGACATTATTCTGTCTGTCTGACAACATGTCACTCAGGGATATTATTCTGTCTGTCCGACAACATGTAACTCAGGGACATTATTCTGTCTGTCTGACAACATGTCACTCAGAGACGTTATTCTGTCTGTCTGACAACACATTTCTCAGGGACATTATTCTGTCTGTCTGACAACATGCCACTCAGGGATATTATTCTGTCTGCCTGACAACATGTCACTCAGGGACATTAATCTGTCTGCCTGACAACATGTCACTCAGGGACATTATTCTGTCTGTCTGACAACATGTCACTCAGAGACATTATTCTGTCTGTCTGACAACATGTCACTCGGGGACATGATTCTGTCTGTCTGACAACATGTCACTCAGGGACATGATTCTGTCTGCCTGACAACATGTCACTCAGGGACATTATTCAGTCTTCGTTCTGACACATTATAGATTTAATCCAGTCTAATTCTAAAATAATTATTATTGGAAAATTACAGTAATCTAATCAGCACAGATTGTTGTGTGATTAACATGTTTCTCAGATGGTTAATTTGTTTGTAGTGTAGAGCACGGAATGGAATGACCTGTATTTCTGCATCAATTGGTCATAACATTTGATCTGATCTTCATCTAAATCACAACACCAGACAAACACAGTCCACTTAAACTAATAACACACAAAACAATTATACGTTGTCATGTCTTTTTTGAACACACAGAGGAAGTGAGGAATTCGGCTCGAGGTCAAGTCAACAGATGAAGTGAGAAGAAACCTCTGGGAGGGGGGCCAGAGGGGCCCACAACAACGACCCTGCTACTACAGTCCTATCTCTCAAAGAGGGGCCCACCACAACGACCCTCCTATCTCACACAGAGGGGCCCACCACAACGACCCCCCTAATACAGTCCTATCTCACACAGAGGGGCCCACCACAACGACCCTGCTACTACAGTCCTATCTCACACAGAGGGGCCCACCACAACGACCCTGCTACTACAGTCCCATCTCACACAGAGGGGCCCACCACAACGACCCTGCTACTACAGTCCTATCTCACACAGAGGGGCCCACCAAAACGACCCTGCTACTACAGTCCTGTCTCACACAGAGGGGCCCACCACAACGACCCTGCTACTACAGTCCTGTCTCACACAGAGGGGCCCACCACAACGACCCTCCTATCTCACACAGAGGGGCCCACCACAACGACCCTCCTATCTCACACAGAGGGGCCCACCACAACGACCCTCCTATCTCACAAAGAGGGGCCCACCACAACAACCCTCCTATCTCACACAGAGGGGCCCACCACAACGACCCTCCTATCTCACACAGAGGGACCCACCACAACGACCCTGCTACTACAGTCCTATCTCACACAGAGGGGCCCACCACAACGACCCTCCTATCTCACACAGAGGGGCCCACCACAACGACCCTCCTATCTCACAAAGAGGGGCCCACCACAACGACCCTCCTATCTCACACAGAGGGGCCCACCACAACGACCCTGCTACTACAGTCCTATCTCACACAGAGGGGCCCACCACAACAACCCTCCGACTACAGTCCTATCTCACACAGAGGGGCCCACCACAACGACCCTGCTACTACAGTCCTTTCTCACACAGAGGGGCCCACCACAACAACCCTCCTACTACAGTCCTATCTCACACAGAGGGGCCCACCAAAACGACCCCCTACTACAGTCCTATCTCACACAGAGGGGCCCACCTCAACGACCCTGCTACTACAGTCCTGTCTCACACAGAGGGGCCCACCTCAACGACCCTGCTACTACAGTCCTGTCTCAGACAGAGGGGCCCACCACAACGACCCTGCTACTACAGTCCTATCTCACACAGAGGGGCCCACCTCAACGACCCTTCTATCTCACACAGAGGGGCCCACCACAACAACCCTCCTATCTCACACAGAGGGGCCCACCACAATGACCCTGCTACTACAGTCCTATCTCACACAGAGGGGCCCACCACAACGACCCTGCTACTACAGTCCTATCTCACACAGAGGGGCCCACCACAACGACCCTCCGACTACAGTCCTATCTCACACAGAGGGGCCCACCACAACGACCCTGCTACTACAGTCCTGTATCACACCGAGGGGCCCACCACACCGACCCTGCTACTACAGTCCTATCTCACACAGAGGGGCCCACCACAACAACCCTCCTATTTCACACAAGAGGGGCCCACCCCAACGACCCTGCTACTACAGTCCTATCTCACACAGAGGGGCCCACCACAACGACCCTGCTACTACAGTCCTATCTCAAACAGAGGGGCCCACCCCAACGACCCTGCTACTACAGTCCTATCTCACACAGAGGGGCCCACCACAACGACCCTGCTACTACAGTCCTATCTCAAACAGAGGGGCCCACCACAACGACCCTGCTACTACAGTCCTATCTCACACAGAGGGGCCCACCACAACGACCCTGCTACTACAGTCCTATCTCACACAGAGGGGCCCACCACAACGACCCTGCTACTACAGTCCTGTCTCACACAGAGGGGCCCACCACAACGACCCTGCTACTACAGTCCTGTCTCACACAGAGGGGCCCACCACAACGACCCTGCTACTACAGTCCCATCTCACACACATACACTTCCACGCCCACCAAGGTTCTAGAATCAGACAGAGCCATGACTACACCAGTGAGAGGAATTCATTTAAGTTTCTGCCTAGCAACAGAGAAGTATTGGCTGTCTAGATGTGTGAGGAGTTGACCCCGCCTTGTAGGAGGGTATAAATATATGTGCTTGTGTAATCATGTCTGGTCTTTGCAGCTATTTGAGCCAGTGGGTGAATAAACTTGTTTTGAGATTTTCCTCGTCGCCTGTTTGAGTTTTTATCCCGTTTGATCAGAACCTAACACCACGAGGTAGACAGTGCCTTGCTCGACACAACAAATGACAGATAAATTAAATAATTTAACCTTTCAGACTCTCTCCAGTAGTGATAAAATGTAATGGAACATATCAACCTAAAGTGTAACATTGTGACATGTCTGTCTGCATTGTAGTAGAGACATCAACCTAATAATCTATCTCAATAGAGAGAGAGGGAGGGAGAGAGAGAGAGAAGGGAGAGAGAAGGGAGAAGGTAGAGAGAGGGAGAGGGAGGACGAGGGAGGGAGAGAGAGAGAGAAGGGAGAGAGAAGGCAGAAGGTAGGGAGATGTAGGGAGAGAGGGAGGACGAGGGAGGGAGAGAGAGAGAGAAGGGAGAGAGAAGGGAGAAGGTAGGGAGAGGGAGGGAGAGGGAGGACGAGGGAGGGAGAGAGAGAGAGAAGGGAGAGAGAAGGGAGAAGGGAGGGAGATGTAGGGAGAGAGGGAGGACGAGGGAGGGAGAGAGAGAATGGAAAGGGAGGATGAGGGAGAGAGAGAAGGGAGGGAGAGAGAAGGGAGAGAGAAAGGAGAGAGAGAAAGGATGGGGAAGGGAGAGAGAGAGGGTTATGAAATTAGCATGTGTCCTTATCATAGAGCTGTAATAGACAGGCTGAGCTGTGCCCCAAATAGTAGCCTTTGTGTGTGTGTGTGTGTGTGTGTGTGTGTTTGTGTGTGTGTGTGTGTGTGTGTGTGTGTGTGTGTGTGTGTGTGTGTGTGTGTGTGTGTGTGAGTGTGGTGTGTGTGTGTGTGTGTGTGTGTGTGGTTTTAAATGGGTTTTAAGGGGGTCCCTGCATCCTTATTTTTGCCAGTAGAAATGATGCCCAGCCCAGGGGATCACAACTATGAAGGGTTTATACAGACGAGGGAAAGAACTGGGAGTGTCATTCACACACACACACACACACATGCATGAGTGCACACAAAAGCATGGATGGATGGACACACACACACACACACACACATAACACACACACGCATGCAGGCATGCACACACACACACACACACACACACACAAAAGGCCACACACACACATAGCAGTACCAGTCCTTGTCCCTGCACAGCCACAGCTCAGCCACAAAGCTGCTTAACAAAGCCTACACCTTAACATCACATGCCAAAACCTCACAATGCTTCAATCACTTAACAATACAGACGATTGTAATGCTAATACGCATAGCAGTGTTACGTGTCATTAGTAGAGACGCAACTGCAGTAGACAAAATGGTCTCCAATGTGAAATATATACAACTTGTTCTTTACAGGGCAGCGTTGAGGGTTGAGGGTTGAGGGTTGAGGGTTGAGGGTTGAGAGTTGAGGGTTGAGGGTTGAGGGTTGAGGGTTGAGGATTGAGAGTTGAGGGTTGAGAGTTGAGAGTTGAGGGTTGAGGGTTGAGGGTTGAGAGTTGAGAGTTGAGCGTTGAGAGTTGATGGTTAGGAGTTGAGGGTTGAGAGTTGAGAGTTGAGGGTTGAGGGTTGAGAGTTGAGCGTTGAGAGTTGAGGGTTGAGAGTTGAGGGTTGAGGGTTGAGGGTTGAGGGTTGAGGGTTGAGGGTTGAGAGTTGAGGGTTGAGGATTGAGGGTTGAGGGTTGAGGATTGAGGGTTGAGGGTTGAGAGTTGAGAGTTGAGCGTTGAGAGTTGATGGTTAGGAGTTGAGGGTTGAGAGTTGAGAGTTGAGGGTTGAGGGTTGAGAGTTGAGCGTTGAGAGTTGAGGGTTGAGAGTTGAGGGTTGAGGGTTGAGCGTTGAGGGTTGAGGGTTGAGGGTTGAGGGTTGAGAGTTGAGAGTTGAGCGTTGAGGGTTGAGGGTTGAGGGTTGAGAGTTGAGAGTTGAGCGTTGAGAGTTGATGGTTAGGAGTTGAGGGTTGAGAGTTGAGGGTTGAGGGTTGAGAGTTGAGCGTTGAGAGTTGAGGGTTGAGAGTTAAGAGGGTTGAGGGTTGAGGGTTGAGAGTAGAGGGTTGAGGGTTAAGGTTTGAGGGTTGAGAGTTGAGGTTTGAGAGTTGAGGGTTGAGGGTTGAGGGTTGAGCGTTGAGGGTTGAGAGTTGAGGGTTGAGGGTTGCGTGTTGAGGGTTGAGGGTTGAGGGTTGAGGGTTGAGATTTGAGCGTTGAGGTTTGAGGATTGAGGGTTGAGGGTTGAGAGTTGAGGGTTGAGGGTTGAGCGTTGAGGGTTGAGAGTTGAGGGTTGAGGGTTGAGGGTTGCGTGTTGAGGGTTGAGGGTTGAGGGTTGAGATTTGAGCGTTGAGGTTTGAGGGTTGAGGGTTGAGGGTTGAGAGTTGAGGGTTGAGTTGTTCCATAGTCTTTATCAAAAACTATCAAGAAATTAGAATAAAATGAACAGATGAGGCGTAAACGACAATACCTTCCTCCACCATTATTTTAGCTGAATACATGTAGATACAAAATGTATTAAAAAGTATTAAAAAATATCATTTAACAGGAGAACTGAAAACGTCATTATTCTACATGCTTCCATTGAATGTTTAATTGTTGCTTATCTACGTAGCTATTTAGTGGCTGGGTTCTAAGCAGGCGTTCTGCTGAATCAATGCTATTTTATATAATTTAATGGGTAATTAACAAAGGAATAGTCCACATCAAAACAGCTGACATCTGTCCTCGCTGACTGAGGTGAATGATTAGTGGGCAAAAAGGTTAAGAAGGTAAAAGGGGGAAACCCTGTAAACCTCCTGTTCAATGTGCTGCAAGAACTGAATAGAACAGATGTGGAATGTTAATTTGAGCTAGTTTGTGACAGCAGAAAAAGAATGCCGCAGCAACAAAACATTTTCATTATCAGGTGGATCATAGTTCATGTCTTTTTAATTATTACGTGGATTATAGTTCATGTCTTTTTTATTTTTTGGGAGGAGGAGGGGAGGGGGGGGGGGGGGGGCTTGATACATCTTTCGTTAGGGCAAATCAAGTCCAACATTTTAAAGTGGAAATTACAAAAATGTAGAAACCTTTTTAAACATTGAATATACTACAAGTATGCATTTCTTGCCGTGCAGGAATTTTCAAATTAAGATCCTGCATCTGTAAGTGGGTTATTACAAAAAACCAAAGGTCCAGGTGAAAGTCTCGTCTAGATTGTGAACGAAACGGTTGAGCAATTTTGAAAAGTAATTGAGCGCTAAAGGTCAAGGAAATGACTGTGGAGAAATGAACAAGAACACATTATAAGAAAGAACATTGTGAATAATTGTATTCCTCTGATGACTGTGGTGGAGTTATTGTTACGTGGCACTGAAAGACATGGTGGTTTAAGGGTTTTATAATCACTTCTAAATGGAAAGCTTTTAAGACAATACAACAAAAGTGGACCCCCCCCCCCCCACCACCACCCCCACCCCACCCCCCCCCCCCCCCACCACCACCACCACCCCACCCCATATTTTCTACATTCTATAAAAGCCTCAGTGTTCAGACGGGCAATCTGGGATTCAAGCAACAACAATTCGGACACCTCCGCCACTTTTCGGGGATAAACAGCTGTAGGGGAATGTACAAATTCTGAAATTCATAGATGGAGTTATGGATGTGAGGGCTGGAGGGAAGGGGAGAGAGGAAGGGAGAGGGTGTGGGAGAGAGTGAGTGAGGGAGAGAGAGAGAGGGAGAGGGATGGAGAGTGTGAGTGAGTGAGTGAGTGAGTGAGTGAGTGAGTGAGTGAGTGAGTGAGTGAGTGAGATAGGTCAGGACGGAGAGAGGGAGGGGGGAGATGGATGGATGAGGAGAGAGGGAGGGAAGGAGGGAGGGATGAGGGAAGAGGGAGGGAGGGATGGCTGAATGGGGAGAGAGGGATGAGGGGAGAAGGAGAGGGAGAGAGAGTGAGGGAGAGAGGGATGGAGATGGAGGGATGGGAGAGAGAGAGGGAGAGAGGGATTGGGGAGAGAGAGGGATGGGGGAGAAAGAGTGAGGGAGAGAGGGATGGGGGAGAGAGAGCTACACAGATTTTATCTCAGAATAACTGGTTTAATTAGCTGCACAGAATCAATTGATAATTAGGTCTTCATATTAATTAATTGAATGTAATGTTCAAGCCAATCACAGTCTTTTACAAATGCTTTGGAAAAACACTGCATCAAATTAATGAGTTGTTACATTCCGGTATACAGAATATTAGTGAATCAAATAGATCAAATGTGATTGTTTTTTCACATGTGAACTTGCAATTACACATGTGAAAGTGAAAATATAATTTGCAGTTTTGCTTGTGAAAATCTCACTTTCACATGTTGAATTGCAAGTTCACAACAACAAAAAACAATCACGTGAAAATCTAATTTGCAGTTTCACATGTAGGACGTTTTAGACTGATCCAATGAACCATTTCATTTCTGTTCAAAATGTTGTATCAAGACTGCCTAAATGTGGCTAATTTGTTTATTAATAACTTTCGCAGTTCATAATTGTGCACTCTCCTCAAACAATAGCATGGTATTCTTTCACTGTAAAAGCGTGAGGGAGATACTTTTGTGCTGATAATATCAAGCAAGGTCGAGAACAAAAAAAGAATGATATAGAAAGCCAAATATAAACCCTAAACTGTTGATTTCAAAGCAAAATATTGCAAGGAAATCATTTTGAAATGTGAGATCATATGAACAGTAAATGGATGCCAAAAATGTTTTTGGGGTGAATTGTTTTTATGATCTTGAGATTAAATATAATGCCTCCCTCTTTCCTGATATTTCTCCCCTTCTTTGGTTGTTACCCTGGACTTTGGTTGTTTGGTTGTTACCATGGGCTTTGGTTGTTACCCTGGGCTTTGGTTGTTACCCTGGACTTTGGTTGTTACCCTTAACTTTGGTTGTTACCATGGGCTTTGGTTGTTACCCTGGACTTTGGTTGTTACCCTGGGCTTTGGTTGTTACCCTGGACTTTGGTTGTTACCGTGGGCTTTGGTTGTTACCCTGGGCTTTGGTTGTTACCATGGGCTTTGGTTGTTACCCTGGGCTTTGGTTGTTACCATGGGCTTTGGTTGTTACCCTGAACTTTGGTTGTTACCATGAGCTTTGGTTGTTACCCTGGGCTTTGGTTGTTACCATGGGCTTTGGTTGTTACCATGGGCTTTGGTTGTT
Organism: Oncorhynchus clarkii lewisi; assembly: GCF_045791955.1. Taxonomy (NCBI): domain Eukaryota; kingdom Metazoa; phylum Chordata; class Actinopteri; order Salmoniformes; family Salmonidae; genus Oncorhynchus; species Oncorhynchus clarkii. Next base: position 5,509,726 of record NC_092158.1, on the reverse strand, counting down.
ACCCTGGACTTTGATTGTTACCATGGGCTTTGGTTGTTTGGTTGTTACCCTGGACTTTGGTTGTATGGTTGTTACCATGGGCTTTGGTTGTTACCCTGGACTTTGGTTGTTACCCTTAACTTTGGTTGTTACCATGGGCTTTGGTTGTTACCCTGGACTTTGGTTGTTACCATGGGCTTTGGTTGTTACCCTGGACTTTGGTTGTTACCCTGGGCTTTGGTTGTTACCCTGGACTTTGGTTGTTTGGTTGTTACCATGGGCTTTGGTTGTTACCCTGGACTTTGGTTGTTTGGTTGTTACCCTGGACTTTGGTTGTTACCCTGGACTTTGGTTGTTACCCTGGGCTTTGGTTGTTACCCTGGACTTTGGTTGTTTGGTTGTTACCCTGGACTTTGGTTGTTTGGTTGTTACCATGGGCTTTGGTTGTTACCCTGGACTTTGGTTGTTACCCTTAACTTTGGTTGTTACCATGGGCTTTGGTTGTTACCCTGGACTTTGGTTGTTACCCTTAACTTTGGTTGTTACCATGGGCTTTGGTTGTTACCCTGGACTTTGGTTGTTACCCTGGGCTTTGGTTGTTACCCTGGACTTTGGTTGTTTGGTTGTTACCATGGGCTTTGGTTGTTACCCTGGACTTTGGTTGTTACCCTTAACTTTGGTTGTTACCATGGGCTTTGGTTGTTACCCTGGACTTTGGTTGTTACCCTGGGCTTTGGTTGTTACCCTGGACTTTGGTTGTTACCGTGGGCTTTGGTTGTTACCCTGGGCTTTGGTTGTTACCATGGGCTTTGGTTGTTACCCTGGGCTTTGGTTGTTACCATGGGCTTTGGTTGTTACCCTGAACTTTGGTTGTTACCATGAGCTTTGGTTGTTACCCTGGGCTTTGGTTGTTACCATGGGCTTTGGTTGTTACCCTGGACTTTGGTTGTTACCATGAGCTTTGGTTGTTACCATGGGCTTTGATTGTTTGGTTGTTACCCTGGACTTTGGTTGTTACCCTGAACTTTGGTTGTTACCCTGGGCTTTGGTTGTTACCATGGGCTTTGGTTGTTACCCTGAACTTTGGTTGTTACCATGAGCTTTGGTTGTTACCCTGGGCTTTGGTTGTTACCATGGGCTTTGGTTGTTACCCTGGACTTTGGTTGTTACCATGGGCTTTGGTTGTTACCATGGGCTTTGGTTGTTTGGTTGTTACCATGGGCTTTGGTTGTTACCCTGGACTTTGGTTGTTACCATGGGCTTGGTTGTTACCCTGGACTTTGGTTGTTACCCTGGGCTTTGGTTGTTGCCATGGACTTTGGTTGTTACTATGGGCTTTGGTTGTTACCCTGGACTTTGGTTGTTACCCTGGACTTTGGTTGTTACCCTGGGCTTTGGTTGTTACCATGGGCTTTGGTTGTTACCATGGGCTTTGGTTGTTACCCTGGACTTTGGTTGTTACCATGGGCTTTGGTTGTTACCCTGGACTTTGGTTGTTACCCTGGACTTTGGTTGTTACCCTGGACTTTGGTTGTTACCCTGAACTTTGGTTGTTACCATGGGCTTTGGTTGTTACCATGGGCTTTGGTTGTTACCATGGGCTTTGGTTGTTACCCTGGACTTTGGTTGTTACCATGGGCTTTAGTTGTTACCATGGGCTTTGATTGTTTGGTTGTTTGCCCTGGACTTTGGTTGTTACCCTGAACTTTGGTTGTTACCATGGGCTTTGGTTGTTACCCTGGACTTGGGTTGTTGCCCTGGGCTTTGGTTGTTGCCATGGACTTTGGTTGTTACTATGGGCTTTGGTTGTTACCCTGGACTTTGGTTGTTACCCTGGACTTTGGTTGTTACCCTGGACTTTGGTTGTTACCCTGGGCTTTGGTTGTTACCCTGGACTTTGGTTGTTACCCTGGACTTTGGTTGTTACCCTGGACTTTGGTTGTTACCCTGGACTTTGGTTGTTACCCTGGGCTTTGGTTGTTACCCTGGACTTTGGTTGTTACCCTGGGCTTTGGTTGTTACCCTGGACATTGGTTGTTACCATGGGCTTTGGTTGTAACCATGGGCTTTGGTTGTTACCCTGGACTTTGGTTGTAACCATGGGCTTTGGTTGTTTGGTTGTTACCCTGGACATTGGTTGTTACCCTGGACTTTGGTTGTTACCCTGGACTTTGGTTGTTACCCTGGGCTTTGGTTGTTACCCTGGACTTTGGTTGTTACCGTGGGCTTTGGTTGTTACCCTGGGCTTTGGTTGTTACCATGGGCTTTGGTTGTTACCCTGGGCTTTGGTTGTTACCATGGGCTTTGGTTGTTACCCTGAACTTTGGTTGTTACCATGAGCTTTGGTTGTTACCCTGGGCTTTGGTTGTTACCATGGGCTTTGGTTGTTACCCTGGACTTTGGTTGTTACCATGAGCTTTGGTTGTTACCATGGGCTTTGATTGTTTGGTTGTTACCCTGGACTTTGGTTGTTACCCTGAACTTTGGTTGTTACCCTGGGCTTTGGTTGTTACCATGGGCTTTGGTTGTTACCCTGAACTTTGGTTGTTACCATGAGCTTTGGTTGTTACCCTGGGCTTTGGTTGTTACCATGGGCTTTGGTTGTTACCCTGGACTTTGGTTGTTACCATGGGCTTTGGTTGTTACCATGGGCTTTGGTTGTTTGGTTGTTACCATGGGCTTTGGTTGTTACCCTGGACTTTGGTTGTTACCATGGGCTTGGTTGTTACCCTGGACTTTGGTTGTTACCCTGGGCTTTGGTTGTTGCCATGGACTTTGGTTGTTACTATGGGCTTTGGTTGTTACCCTGGACTTTGGTTGTTACCCTGGACTTTGGTTGTTACCCTGGGCTTTGGTTGTTACCATGGGCTTTGGTTGTTACCATGGGCTTTGGTTGTTACCCTGGACTTTGGTTGTTACCATGGGCTTTGGTTGTTACCCTGGACTTTGGTTGTTACCCTGGACTTTGGTTGTTACCCTGGACTTTGGTTGTTACCCTGAACTTTGGTTGTTACCATGGGCTTTGGTTGTTACCATGGGCTTTGGTTGTTACCATGGGCTTTGGTTGTTACCCTGGACTTTGGTTGTTACCATGGGCTTTAGTTGTTACCATGGGCTTTGATTGTTTGGTTGTTTGCCCTGGACTTTGGTTGTTACCCTGAACTTTGGTTGTTACCATGGGCTTTGGTTGTTACCCTGGACTTGGGTTGTTGCCCTGGGCTTTGGTTGTTGCCATGGACTTTGGTTGTTACTATGGGCTTTGGTTGTTACCCTGGACTTTGGTTGTTACCCTGGACTTTGGTTGTTACCCTGGACTTTGGTTGTTACCCTGGGCTTTGGTTGTTACCCTGGACTTTGGTTGTTACCCTGGACTTTGGTTGTTACCCTGGACTTTGGTTGTTACCCTGGACTTTGGTTGTTACCCTGGGCTTTGGTTGTTACCCTGGACTTTGGTTGTTACCCTGGGCTTTGGTTGTTACCCTGGACATTGGTTGTTACCATGGGCTTTGGTTGTAACCATGGGCTTTGGTTGTTACCCTGGACTTTGGTTGTAACCATGGGCTTTGGTTGTTTGGTTGTTACCCTGGACATTGGTTGTTACCCTGGACTTTGGTTGTTACCCTGGACTTTGGTTGTTACCCTGGACTTTGGTTGTTACCATGGGCTTTGGTTGTTACCCTGGACTTTGGTTGTTACCCTGAACTTTGGTTGTTACCATGGGCTTTGGTTGTTACCATGGGCTTTGGTTGTTACCATGGGCTTTGGTTGTTACCATGGGCTTTGGTTGTTACCCTGGACTTTGGTTGTTACCCTGGACTTTGGTTGTTACCCTGGGCTTTGGTTGTTACCCTGGGCTTTGGTTGTTACCCTGGACTTTGGTTGTTACCCTGGACTTTGGTTGTTACCCTGGACTTTGGTTGTTACCCTGGACTTTGGTTGTTACCCTGGACTTTGGTTGTTACCCTGGGCTTTGGTTGTTACCCTGGACTTTGGTTGTTACCCTGGGCTTTGGTTGTTACCCTGGACATTGGTTGTTACCATGGGCTTTGGTTGTAACCATGGGCTTTGGTTGTTACCCTGGACTTTGGTTGTAACCATGGGCTTTGGTTGTTTGGTTGTTACCCTGGACATTGGTTGTTACCCTGGACTTTGGTTGTTACCCTGGACTTTGGTTGTTACCCTGGACTTTGGTTGTTACCATGGGCTTTGGTTGTTACCATGGGCTTTGGTTGTTACCATGGGCTTTGGTTGTTACCCTGGACTTTGGTTGTTACCATGGGCTTTGGTTGTTACCCTGGACTTTGGTTGTTACCCTGGGCTTTGGTTGTTAAACTGGACTTTGGTTGTTACCCTGAACTTTGGTTGTTACCCTGGACTTTGGTTGTTACCCTGGACTTTGGTTGTTACCCTGGACTTTGGTTGTTACCATGGGCTTTGGTTGTTACTATGGGCTTTGGTTGTTACCCTGGACTTTGGTTGTTACCCTGGACTTTGGTTGTTACCATGGGCTTTGGTTGTTACCCTGGACTTTGGTTGTTACCCTGGACTTTGGTTGTTACCCTGGACAACCAGGTTGGTCCTGGATGGGAAAACAAGTCTGGGAATGTTTACATGTTAGTAATTTAGCAGACGTTCTTATCCAGAGCGACTTACAGGAAGGAGCATTTAGAGTTGAGTGCCTTGCTCAAGGGACAGGGATTCAAACCATCAGCCTTTCAGTTACTGGCCCAACATCCTTAACCGCTAGGCTGCCTGTTGTAAGGATAGACGGGGAAGAGGGTGCCATTTGGAATGTGAACAGAGTCTCAGCAAACAGAATAGTGAGCAGACAACTGGGAACATTTCACTCAATAGTTCATCATTGCGGAACTATGCAGCTCATAATAGGATTGAGTAAAAGCGTGAAAAGATTTTGTTTCGAATTCATCCTAGAAACGTTGACTGTGCCTAATTGCTTTGTCCTTGTCTCTTCTGTCATATGAATATTGTTATGTAGCATAACAACGCCGAGTCTTTCTGAAATTTGAAAAAAAAAAAAAAAAAACGTGGACAGACATAGCGTTGTTGTTGCTATTTCTAGTTCTTTCCCTTCAAACACTCGGAGCTGAAACTTGAATTGAGGTTGAGTTCCAAATATCACCCTATTCCCTAAATAGTGCCCGATGTCTCCTGGTGAAAATAAGTGCACTAAAGAGAACAGTGTTCTATTTTGGACTCAGAACCTGTATTCCAACACCCAGAGCTGAATGAATCACTGCATGATGACTGTAAATATAAACCAATGGTTTTATCCCTCCTGGTATGCTAATGAATACGAGTGGCTAGGAGTTGATTTATTTACGTAAAATGTTTTGTCTTCTGTGGTCTAAACGTCGTCGTCCTCGTCCTTCTGTGAGGAGGGTTATAAAGGACACGTCCTCTCTGCTTTCACCCACAGCATAAACATCGGCCTGTAGCTGAGTTCCAGGAAGTTGCTATTTTTCTACTAACCATATGTAATGTCCCAAACGGTACCTATCCACTATGAAGTGCACTACTTCGTACCAAGGGCTCATATTCTTCTAGGGAATAGGGTGCTGTTTGGGACGCATCCCAGGTCTGGTTTGAACCTCACGGCCGACACCTCTAACATGCCACAACGATTTTTCAATTTCCATCCTCTTCCCTTTTACTCTGCTTGTCTGCTTCATGGCTGTCATGGGTTGGTAGAGCAGTGGCTCATCTTAAATTACAACTAGGAGGTATAGGAAGGGTTTGGTAGAGCAGTGGCTCATCTTACATTACAACTAGGAGGTATAGGAAGGGTTTGGTAGAGCAGTGGCTCATCTTACATTACAACTAGGAGGTATAGGAAGGGTTTGGTAGAGCAGTGGCTCATCTTACATTACAACTAGGAGGTATAGGAAGGGTTTGGTAGAGCAGTGGCTCATCTTACATTACAACTAGTGGGTATAGGAAGGGTTTGGTAGAGCAGTGGCTCATCTTAAATTACAACTAGGGGGTATAGGAAGGGTTTGGTAGAGCAGTGGCTCATCTTAAATTACAACTAGGAGGTACAGGAAGGGTTTGGTAGAGCAGTGGCTCATCTTACATTACAACTAGGAGGTACAGGAAGGGTTTGGTAGAGCAGTGGCTCATCTTAAATTACAACTAGGAAGTATAGGAAGGGTTTGGTAGAGCAGTGGCTCATCTTAAATTACAACTAGGGGGTATAGGAAGGGGTTGGTAGTGAGCAGTGGCTCATCTTACATTACAACTAGGAGGTACAGGAAGGGTTTGGTAGAGCAGTGGCTCATCTTAAATTACAACTAGGGGGTATAGGAAGGGGTTGGCTGTCATGGGTTGGTAGAGCAGTGTCTCCTCTTAAATTACAACTAGAAGGTATAGGAAGGGGTTGGCTGTCATGGGTTGGTAGTGAGCAGTGGCTCATCTTAAATTACAACTAGGAGGTATAGGAAGGGTTTGGTAGAGCGGGTGGCTCCTCTTAAATTACAACTAGGGGGTATAGGAAGGGGTTGGCTGTCATGGGTTGGTAGAGCAGTGTCTCCTCTTAAATTACAACTAGGAGGTATAGGAAGGGTTTGGTAGAGCAGTGGCTCATCTTAAATTACAACTAGGGGGTATAGGAAGGGGTTGGTAGTGAGCAGTGGCTCATCTTACATTACAACTAGGGGGTATAGGAAGGGTTTGGTAGAGCAGTGGCTCATCTTAAATTACAACTAGGGGGTATAGGAAGGGTTGGCTGTCATGGGTTGGTAGAGCAGTGGCTCAGAAAGATATGTGTTGTTTGTGGAACAGTCTGGATGTTAAATCCAGTGAAATGAATAGCTGGAAGCCAGAACAATACTTTCAGGGATTTTGACTATGTATTTGTCGAAAGCTAACCATAGCAGCAGGCTATACAGAGGAGACAGTAGGACAGGCAAGCGTTGTCTTCCTGTCCGACCACCTCTCAGATGCATGTGACAGGGAGACTTTGACAGTATTGCCTGCGGCATCATCAACTACAGAGACAACGCTACAACAATAAGCTTAAAAAGGAAATAAGCCCAATGAAGTTTTCATTTGAAACAAATCAAATTCCAAATGGATTAAATGACAACTAAGCTAACCAACTCAATGACTTTCCATTGGCCCACTCCAGTGGTAGTAAACCTTTCCATTGGCCCACTCCAGTGGTAGTAAACCTTTCCATTGGTCAGTGGTAGTAAACCTTTCCATTGGCCCACTCCAGTGGTAGTAAACCTTTCCATTGGTCAGCGGTAGTAAACCTTTCTAGTGTTTTCCCATTGGTCAGCGGTAGTAAACCTTTCTAGTGTTTTCCCATTGGTCAGCGGTAGTAAACCTTTCTAGTGTTTTCCCATTGGTCAGCGGTAGTAAACCTTTCCATTGGCCAGCGGTAGTAAACCTTTCCATTGGTCAGCGGTAGTAAACCTTTCTAGTGTTTTTCCATTGGTCAGCGGTAGTAAACCTTTCCATTGGCCAGCGGTAGTAAACCTTTCCATTGGTCAGCGGTAGTAAACCTTTCTAGTGTTTTCCCATTGGTCAGCGGTAGTAAACCTTTCTAGTGTTTTTCCATTGGTCAGCGGTAGTAAACCTTTCCATTGGCCAGCGGTAGTAAACCTTTCCATTGGTCAGCGGTAGTAAACCTTTCTAGTGTTTTTCCATTGGTCAGCGGTAGTAAACCTTTCTAGTGTTTTTCCATTGGTCAGCGGTAGTAAACCTTTCTAGTGTTTTCCCATTGGCCAGCGGTAGTAAACCTTTCTAGTGTTTTCCCATTGGCCAGCGGTAGTACACCTTTCCATTGGTCAGCGGTAGTAAACCTTTCTAGTGTTTTTCCATTGGTCAGCGGTAGTAAACCTTTCTAGTGTTTTTCCATTGGCCAGCGGTAGTAAACCTTTCTAGTGTTTTTCCATTGGCCAGCGGTAGTAAACCTTTCTAGTGTTTTTCCATTGGCCAGCGGTAGTAAACCTTTCTAGTGTTTTTCCATTGGTCAGTGGTAGTAAACCTTTCTAGTGTTTTCCCATTGGTCAGCGGTAGTAAACCTTTCTAGTGTTTTCCCATTGGTCAGCGGTAGTAAACCTTTCTAGTGTTTTCCCATTGGTCAGCGGTAGTAAACCTTTCCATTGGCCAGCGGTAGTAAACCTTTCCATTGGTCAGCGGTAGTAAACCTTTCTAGTGTTTTTCCATTGGTCAGCGGTAGTAAACCTTTCCATTGGCCAGCGGTAGTAAACCTTTCCATTGGTCAGCGGTAGTAAACCTTTCTAGTGTTTTCCCATTGGTCAGCGGTAGTAAACCTTTCTAGTGTTTTTCCATTGGTCAGCGGTAGTAAACCTTTCCATTGGCCAGCGGTAGTAAACCTTTCCATTGGTCAGCGGTAGTAAACCTTTCTAGTGTTTTTCCATTGGTCAGCGGTAGTAAACCTTTCTAGTGTTTTTCCATTGGCCAGCGGTAGTAAACCTTTCTAGTGTTTTTCCATTGGCCAGCGGTAGTAAACCTTTCTAGTGTTTTTCCATTGGCCAGCGGTAGTAAACCTTTCTAGTGTTTTTCCATTGGTCAGTGGTAGTAAACCTTTCTAGTGTTTTTCCATTGGCCAGCGGTAGTAAACCTTTCTAGTGTTTTTCCATTGGCCAGCGGTAGTAAACCTTTCTAGTGTTTTTCCATTGGCCAGCAGTAGTAAACCTTTCCATTGGTCAGCAGTAGTAAACCTTTCTAGTGTTTTTCCATTGGCCAGTGGTAGTAAACCTTTCTAGTGTTTTTCCATTGGTCAGTGGTAGTAAACCTTTCTAGTGTTTTTCCATTGGCCAGCGGTAGTAAACCTTTCTAGTGTTTTTCCATTGGTCAGTGGTAGTAAACCTTTCTAGTGTTTTTCCATTGGCCAGCGGTAGTAAACCTTTCTAGTGTTTTTCCATTGGTCAGTGGTAGTAAACCTTTCTAGTGTTTTTCCATTGGTCAGCAGTAGTAAACCTTTCCATTGGGCAACAGTAGTAAACCTTTCTAGTGTTTTTCCATTGGTCAGTGGTAGTAAACCTTTCTAGTGTTTTTCCATTGGTCAGTGGTAGTAAACCTTTGTAGTGTTTTTCCATTGGCCAGCAGTAGTAAACCTTTCTAGTGTTTTTCCATTGGCCAGTGGTAGTAAACCTTTCTAGTGTTTTTCCATTGGCCAGTGGTAGTAAACCTTTGTAGTGTTATTCCATTGGCCAGTGGTAGGGTCAAGAGGCCAGTAGATCTCTGACTCTCTCTCATCCCCTATCTGTTGACTCCATGTGTTTACATCCAGGAGGTCCTTCTTGTTTGCTGGAGAAGAGGAGTGATGACTGATGACCTCACAATGGGCTCTATTCATCGTTGACTGATGACCTCACAATGGGCTCTATTCATCGTTGACTGATGACCTCACAATGGGCTCTACTCATCTGACTGTCTCACCTTGTGCACTCCCACACTTACCCTCAACCACACTCTCCTCCTGTCCAATCATCCATGCACCCCCCACCATCCTACACCCTCCTCCTGCACCGCCTACCCCCCCTTCTTCCCAATCCTGGGCGATAAAGGGCCAATCTGTCGTGGATCTTGTCCAGTTTGGCATCTGCTTAACGACCCCTCAACAGCAGATGGAGAGCCTCTGCCCCTCTGGGCCCTGCTGAGTTCCCGCTGAGGAACTGCTGAGGCGATTGGTCACAGGTCACATTGTGGATCCGCACACTGTGCCTGACCTGAAAATGATCGACTTGGAGAAGTGGTGGCATAAATTAAAGGAGGAGATGGAAGGAACTGTTATTAGGAGGGACTGTTATTAGAAGGGACTGTTATTAGGAGGGACTGTTATTAGGAGGAACTGTTATTAGGAGGGACTGTTATTAGAAGGGACTGTTATTAGAAGGAGATGGAAGGGACTGTTATTAGAAGGGACTGTTATTAGGAGGAACTGTTATTAGGAGGGACTGTTATTAGGAGGGACTGTTATTAGAAGGGACTGTTATTAGGAGGGACTGTTATTAGAAGGGACTGTTATTAGAAGGAGATGGAAGGAACTGTTATTAGAAGGGACTGTTATTAGAAGGGACTGTTATTAGGAGGAACTGTTATTAGGAGGAACTGTTATTAGGAGGGACTGTTATTAGGAGGGACTGTTATTAGAAGGGACTGTTATTAGAAGGAGATGGAAGGAACTGTTATTAGGAGGAGATGGAGGGAACTGTTATTAGAAGGAACTGTTATTAGGAGGGACTGTTATTAGGAGGAACTGTTATTAGGAGGGACTGTTATTAGGAGGAACTGTTATTAGGAGGGACTGTTATTAGCAGGGACTGTTATTAGGAGGGACTGTTATTAGGAGGGACTGTAATTAGGAGGAACTGTTATTAGGAGGAGACAGAAGGGACTGTTATTAGAAGGAGATGGTAGGGACTGTTATTAGAAGGGACTGTTATTAGAAGGAGATGGAAGGGACTGTTATTAGGAGGAGATGGAAGGGACTGTTTTTAGGAGGAGACAGAAGGGACTGTTATTAGAAGGAGATGTAAAAGACTGATATTAGAAGGAGATGGAAGGGACTGTTATTAGGAGGAGATGGAAGGGACTGTTATTAGAAGGAGATGGAAGGGACTGTTATTAGAAGGGACTGTTATTAGAAGGAGATGGAAGGGACTGTTATTAGAAGGGGACTGTTATTAGAAGGGACTGTTATTAGGAGGAGACGGACGGGACTGATATTAGAAGGAGATGTAAGGGACTGTTATTAGGAGGAGACGGACGGGACTGATATTAGAAAGAGATGGAAGGGACTGTTATTAGAAGGGACTGTTATTAGAAGAAGATGGAAGGGACTGTTATTAGGAGGAGATGGAAGGGACTGTTATTAGGAGGAGACAGAAGGGACTGTTATTAGAAGGAGATGGAAAGGACTGATATTAGAAGGAGATGGAAGGGACTGTTATTAGGAGGAGATGGAAGGGACTGTTATTAGAAGGAGATGGAAGGGACTGTTATTAGAAGGGACTGTTATTAGAAGGAGATGGAAGGGACTGTTATTAGAAGAGGACTGTTATTAGAAGGGACTGTTATTAGGAGGAGACGTACGGGACTGATATTAGAAGGAGATGTAAGGGACTGTTATTAGGAGGTGACGGACAGGACTGATATTAGAAGGAGATGTAAGGCACTGTTATTAGAAGGGACTGTTATTAGAAGGGACTGTTATTAGAAGGAGATGGAAGGGACTGTTATTAGGAGGAGATGGAAGGGACTGTTATTAGAAGGGACCGTTATTAGAAGGAGATGGAAGGGACTGTTATTAGAAGGGACTGTTATTAGGAGGGACTGTTATTAGAAGGAGATGGAAGGGACTGTTATTAGAAGGGACTGTTATTAGGAGGAGATGGAAGGGACTGTTATTAGGAGGAGATGGAAGGGACTGTTATTAGGAGGAGATGGAAGGGACTGTTATTATGAGGTGGGGAACTGTTAACTTGTTTCAGAGGACATCTTTCATTTTCAGTTAGAAAGCACCATTCAAAATA